>NC_052532.1:82663265-82963265 GCF_016699485.2 Gallus gallus
CCTCTGCTCTTGGCTCTGAAGTGAAACAGGGACTTCCTATCAAACCAGAAGCTTTGAAGAAAATTTAGGACTCCTGATCTCTTGGAGAAACAGTTCACATTTCAGGTAAATGGTGCATCTCTTAGCTGATTTGACTACAGGGGGGCTGGTTTGTTTCCTGTTTGATATAGAGAGAGAGCTGTACTTCTCTGTTCATGCTGCACATTTGTATGCACCAACCCTGTCTTTTAATGGAAAGTTCCCACAATAAAGTGGGAACTCTTTGTCATGGACCAGTTTAGTTTTTTGGCATCTCCCTACGTTACTGTGTGCAGTGATGCTAGTTAATGCTCATTGAGGCAGTGGGTTTGTGATGCTGGTTTTTGGCCTAAAGTGGATTGAGATTCATAAAAAAATAATCTCAAATCACAAAGCCACCATGGGAGTTTTATAGCTTCTGTGACTATCTCACTTGGGCTAGATTTGAATCAGCAATCAGGAGGTGAACGGTTTTATTCTTATCCCACTACCAATTTCCTGAGCTAACATAATCTATATGTATGTGTGTGTTACAAAATTTTATTTTCCAATTGAATGCGTCCATCTTTTGAAAATAGGTTAAAAAACAAAAGACAAAATGTAAAGGAAATTTACCTTCCAAAAAATACAGAGCAGTTATCAGGACTTTAAAATATATGTAAACATCAGTTCCTGCCAAGTTAGTCATTACTAAGAGTTAACAACACGGGGGATTGATTGAGAGAATGATTGTTGCTGTAGAATGATGATTTAATAAGAGAATATCTGATAGATTTGACATGCTACATAAAATGTGCAGAACGGTTATTCTTTGGTAAATTGCAACTTTCGTTTGTACCCCTTACAGCCGTGTTTGTTCTGTGCCTTGCCACATTTACCTTCTTCCCTGTTATTCTCTTTCATTTCTATAAATCATTAGTATTCACCATTGTTAGACATGTCAGAAAAAAGGCACACACCATTTCCCTTCCCCTTCTTGCCTTCTTTTACACCTTCACCCGGTTTGTTTTCCCATAGTCACCTACCAGCTCTGTTGTTCAGGAGGGCACTGCCAGATGTCTTGCTCTCCATTTTGAAAAGATGGCTACTGAGAACTCAATTTTATTGCCTCATGCTACTGCTTTTTTTTTTTCATGCACACCCATTTCTCACTGTTCTGGCTGATTACTATCTATCCATTGCTTAGTCCTAGCAACACGCTTGGTGCTTTATAAGTCAGAAAATGAAGGCTGTCTTGGCTCTAAGTTGTTGTTTTACAGGACGAATAGATGAAAAAGCCCTTCTATTGTTCCCATCTTTATGGAGGAGCCGGGCTCTGTCCTATTTTTCAGCAATAATTTATGAGAGGTTACTTTTTCTGAAATGCCCACTACCTCTGTGAAGATCCTATTGCAAGTGTTGCCAGCATGCTTAGTCTTTCGTAAAGCCTGGTGGTGTATGCAGGCCATGCTCAGGTAATAGGAATCACCTTGAGGTAAGCTTTTATACCCTTTTCCAGCATATAGGGTATGCTGAAGTCAGAGTCTGGGCTAAAAAGGGTCTTCTACTTGCTTCAGAAAAATGTGGGGCTATCCTTGCTGCTTGTACTGTATGAACAATAATAATTAAAAAAAATAATCCTAGAGTCTGACTACAACAAATAAATTCCAAAACACCCTCTGCACTATTTCTGTTGTTGTGCCAAAGAGCATAACATAAAATGACTGAGAATAACATCAATTCAAAACAACAGCACACAATAGTGTAATTTGACCCTAAGCACATTAAAAAAAAAAAAAAAAAAAAAAAAAAAGGCTTAAAAGAAACAGGAGGAAAAAGGCAAAAATGGGACTGTGGACTGGCATTACAAACAGTGTCATGAAACTACAGCCAGAGGTATAAGCCTAGTAGAAAGAAAAAGAGAAGGGGGTTGGGGGGCGAGTTACTTATGAATCAGTACAACTGTGCTTTGTTCTGCATGAGTGTTTTAATAGAGCAAGTGTAATATAAGGATCAGGTGGGCTCGTGGGAATGGAACAAAAGGTTTTGTAAAATTAAAGCAAAATAATTATAGCTCTAGGTGTAGAGTGAGCACACTCCAGCAGTTGATAGCAGGAACCTGTTCAGAATGGAGAAGGGAGGAGGGAGAAAGATGCAGTTAGAAAGCTGTTTTTTTTTTTTTTCCTTTTTAGTATTTTTGTAAATATACATACACAAACATACCTAAAATAAACAAATGTATATATGTATGTTAGCGAAGACTTTTAATCTGTGGCAGTTGCAAACAACTTTAGAAGTGATTAATAATACCCTCACACAAAAATGCATTAAAATGAAAATTTAAGGAATAGTCTCAAATGAATTAATTAGCAAAAAAAGAAAAAATAATCTCAGCAGATCACTCTTTTTAGTGGAATAGAGGACTAGAACCTAAAACAGGTGTGATCCTATGACATGAGATTCAAGTATGTTCTCCCTGTAAAAGCCCAACAAGGAATATATAGAAAGTGCTAAGTGCACCAATTAATTAAGCTCAATGATACAGAAGTGGATGTGATCTTCTGGGTGCCACAGGAAGGATTTCAGCAATACATTGTGTTAAAGGATTTCCCACATTTGGGCAAAGCATTCTTGCAGCTCTCTTGCAGGAGAGCTGTTTCCTACCTGAATTTAAGAGCAGTTTTACCTGTAAGATGGCAGCTAGGTTGATCCTAAGGTAGCCTCAACGTGTCTGGATTTTTGCTTTTACTTTCCTTTGCCGTCTGTGTACGTATGTATGTATGTAGTAAGGATGCTGTGTAAAGGTAACTCTCTCACCAAAAGAACTTCTGCCCCATAATCACAGCCCTTTTCGAGTTGTTGGCTGTCTTCAATGATGTGACAAAAGAAATACTGGGAAGGCACTACAGGTGTGCATGTTTCTCTTTCTAGGTAAGTCGTGTTAGGTTCAAAATGTCTGGAATCTGTCCCGGTTGTGGGCAGTGACTTCCAAACAAATACCTTACTTTTCTTTGTGTGTATATGAAAAGAATTAATGAACACCAGTTGCCTTGATTCTACATGGCACCTGTGGGTGAGGATGGGCTCCTTCCTTCCTGTGTGCTGTTATGTAGAGTGCTACAAGGAAAGCAAGTGTAAATCGGTGCATATGTCCTGTGGAAAGGATCTGGTTTTGTCACAGAGCCACAACAGCTTCCCCCTGTGGTGGAAGGCTTGTGATGGGCACAGCTATTCCCACCTGTCCGCACCGTGAGAGGCAGGCAGGCTGCAGCAGGGAGGTTGTGAGGCGGCCACGAGCTGTGGTAGCAGGCCCAGCTACTACAGATGGCTGGCGCGTGAGATAAGGCCCTGGCAAGGAAGGGGGCCGATCAGCCCACCTCCCACCACATTTCCACTTCTTCTGTCATCAGATTTCCCTTATTCAGAGTTTGCTCAGGATAATTGTTCACAGACAATATATTTTTGTGCTCACGCTGTAATCAGAGGCTGTTGTCAGTTGGAGCAGAGCGCATCTCTTAGGTGGTGCTTTCTGCCAGAACGTGGAGGCTGAGATCAGAGTGAAGCTTTACGAGCTCCATTTGGTGCTTTTTACTTCCGTCTTGTTTCTCTCTCTGCAGGGGATGTGAAACTAGATTTGTCCTGTTTCCACAGCAGGGTTTTGGTTTATTTTGTTTTTCCATAGCATTTCATTCAGTGGCGCAAATCCAGAGGAGACTGTGTTGCAGAGATGGATTTGAATGTCAGACAGAAAGAGTTGTGTTTAATAAACTCTTTGTTGTAAATTATAGAAACTAGAGAGCAGGAGGCCTGTGTTTAATACAAACATTCTGTGGTTAAATTATCACTTTAGACGTTTACCCCATAACATAAAGAGCGATGAAAAAAGGAAACTTTGCTAGAGGGGTTTCTTAAGGGTATGAAGCTGAAGACTGAAATTCCTTAGTTATGGGCAGTCATCTTTAACTCCCTCTGCCTTCTGTCTTTTATTTCCTCTGAAACCTAAATTGATTATCATATAATCCACCCTGAAATTGAGTTCCTAAATCTCCTCTTTGTTCCTATAAGAGGTCTGTGGCAATAGGAAAGATCGGGAGTGTTAAAGAGTAACCAAAAATCCCATTTACCCCCTGATTGTTCAGTATTGTGTCCCACTTGTATTCCTTCTTCTGTCTTTCATCTTAGAGGTGGCAGCCTAACAAAATTTGAGTGACAGTATGGGACTACTTAAAAGAAAAAGGCAAAAAAAATAAACAAACCCCAAAACTGTAGTAGGCTTTCAGGAAAAAAATAAAATAAAAGGTGCTTTAGCATTATAATATGGTATTTGAAGATGACAGCCCAACACGCAAACAGTTGAATGTGCATCTCCCCTTATACATAATGACTTCTGCTTATCTCCCGTGCTCACCAGCTTTTGAAAGCTCCTTTCTGTTTCTTATAGCATGAGTTACGTATCTGTGTTGATATCATTTCAGAGTGATTTGTCAACATGAACCTATTGTGAAATTAAAGGTCAGTAGCAGGCCAGGCATTTGACAGGGTAGGCAATGCTCACTGGAAAGGAAGAGATCAAGAATAACACATCAAATCCCAAATCTTCAGATGTGCCTCATGACTAGTGCATTTTGCTGTTTAGGAACAGAGAAGCTTCAGAGTAGAGCTCTCATTCACAGCGAGACAATATGCCAGTATCTGTCACAGTCTAAGTCCTTGCAACACTATTGAAGTAAGAGAATTCGAGTCCCAGATTCTTCAATTCTTTTAATTTTCCTTCTTGTTATTTGAGTAAATCCAGCATACATACATGCACAAACATACACACACAGATGTACTGGTTTTTGTTTTCCAGAGCATGGACATAAAAGTAATAAAAATAAAGCAGAATCATGGTTTTTTTTTTTGCTTTTTTTTTTTCCCCTTTGTCCTTTTATTTTCTGGCAAAAGGTACTTCATAAGTAGTTTATTTTCCAGCTTCATTTTCTTCCATTTACTCTCTGCTAGGAAAAAAGTCTAAAGGATTAAGACAGAAACAACCCCGTATTATATAAGTCAATAAATAAGCAAAAAGTGTTCCAAATTGCACTCAAAAAAACAAACAAACAAACAAACAAAAAAACATTCTACTTCTCCTCAGAAAGAACTGATGCAATGCTATTCACATTTCCCTGCTTTCCTTCCATCTATTTTGGAATTCAATGAACAGTAACGTACAGACAGCAGTAAAGACTGCTATCCTTTTCTTTGTTCTTTCATCTGATTCTCCTGCTCCCAGTCTGTAGGAGAATGAATCTAGTCTGGCTAGAGAATTTGCACCTTGCTTTTCTCATAAGGAAGATGAAGTTTTTTAGATAACAGTAGGGACAATTTCTGGTCTCATTGAAGTCATTGGCAGTTTTCCAGATGATTTGTTATGAGATTTGGCCTTGAGAAAAAGGATCAGTCACACTCATCTCCTTTTTATTCTGAACTAGAATGACCCATATCACTACCCAGTGATGGCTGCCTAGGATACTAGCAGTGAATTTTTGGAAAATGATCAAAAGTTCAAATATATGCAAGAATGCATGAAACCCACTGTCTAAGCAACCAGAGAGAATGCAGTTGGCCTCAGCAAAATACATGATTAAATAGAACCAAATAAAGCTGGAAGCTTGTTATGAAAGATCATCTATATCCATTTTATTATTTGTCTGTAGAAATTGTGTTAGGATGAGGCCTGGAACAGTCATTTCAAACCTAAATGTAAGTATGCATCTTCCTGCATTCTCTAAAATTTTTTGGTTGCACAGCACTATAAATGGTGCAAAACAAAGTCTCTTTTCCAAGCTCCCTACAGTGAACAACTTAAGAACATTTAGTTTTAGCCGGTTTTAGGACTTTATGTCCTCAGAGAATAAATACTGCCCCTTTGATCTCCAGATATAAAAGTCACTATTTCCCAGGAGCTGGAGAAGATCTGGGGCCCAGGAGCAGAGACAGAGACAAAAAATGGGAGCCTGGCAGCTCTGGTCCATTCCCAGTATTGCTGCTGACTCCAGTAATTGGAAAAAAAGCTATCAGTGATCCCCAGTAATCCCTATTTCTGAAATGAATTTAAGAGTACTCATCTGTTTTAGCAACATTCATTAAGGAAGGAAACAAAGTAATGTCAAATAAATAGTCAGTACTCTCTGACCTTACCATTAACTTCTTTCACATTTTTATGAAAGCAGGTAGTTTGCAAAGTAAATTCACAGGCACCTGATTTGGTGCGTCTCTGTCCTTTGCGGTGCCCTTTCCTATGGGAGAGGGGAAGATGAAAAAACGAGACTTGAATCCAACAGTTTTCCTTGTGTATTGGAGGGGAGACGCGGAATGCGGGATGGCAGGTCAAAGAGAATATAAGATTGCATTACAATACAGCTGTGTCTGCATTTGAAAGCATTTCACTAACATGTTGTTATCCAGAGTTTTCCCTTTCAACATTTCTTGTAGGAGGTGAATTTTCCAGTTGGTTTGGCTTTGCTGTCAAAAAAGTCAAGCTAATTTTTTTCTTTCTTCTGATTAAGTGAATAAAATGCTAAGAGTAATTAAGCCAAGGATCTGTTTTTTTTTTTTTTCCTCTTTAATTTCTAACCTAATAAACAAACTGCTTGTATCCATCTTTATAGAGAGATTTTAAAACCACTACTGAAAGTATGCTGTAAAAACACCCTTTCTCACTTGAGAGACAAAATCGCTTTGATGACCCTCAAACCTTGTGTGTTAAACTCACAAGTAGAAATCATGTTTTTCATTATTCCTGTTACCTCAAGGTTACTTCAGGGCTAAGGTTTCCTGTGAAGATCAAACAAGAGTTGTGGGTTTTTTTTCATCCTGTCTTGCACATCCTCACTTATGTCCAGATTATGCCCTCTGAAAGTACTAAGCGGCAGTCTCTGTGGCCTTGGAGCTGGAGGGAGGATTGTTTGGTGTTTTAAAGGCTCTGATCAGCAGACCAAGAGAAATCTGTTTTTTTTCTTGTTTCTGGCTCTGTAACCTTGGAAAAGTCAGTATGTCTGTGACTATGTTCCCCAGCTGCAAAGGGCAGGGGGATGCTATTTCCTTGCTGCATAGATCCTTTGAAGATAAACCTGCTCTTGGAAATCAGTAGTAAGCACCAGAAAATACATATGTTAGTCAGGTTTCCTGCATGTGCCCCGAGTGAGGATGTTTCTCTCCCATTGCCCAGTCCTGGAGATCTACCATGCTTGAAGGCACTCTGTGCTCATTCCTGAGTGTGCCTTGTCAGCAGCTACTTTAGGAAACATCTGCTTCTCCCAACACTGTTTCCCCCGCTGTTGAATAGGGCTGTTGACATACAAGAGAGGTCTGCATGCTCTTCTCATGCTTGAAGGTGGTTTGCCCAACCTGACTTAGTACTTGGGAGTTTTTGATCCCCTTTGTAGGGAGAAAGGAGTTGTTTTAGAGCTCTAATGTAACATTTTTTTCCATTATTTATTTTCTGCAAATGTTCATGTTCCCGATGAACTTCTTTTTGAAATGTTTTGCTGGAGCCTTATCCACATAGGCTGATCATATGTGCCCCAGATATAAACAGGAAGAAAAGGTTTCCAGTTCCATCTGCTGCAGTCTAGAACAATTTTATCCACCATTTGCTGAGAGAAAGCAATTCTGATTTAAAGGGCATGTAAGCTGTGTTATTAGTCTGATAGGATAATGTATTACATTCTTTTTTCCTAGTGAATTTTTAAACCTGAGCTGAAAATAAGTGCAATTCATGAGCTGTAAGTAAAGATGTAAAAAAACCGGAGGAAGAAAAAGAAATTGGAATTTACATTAATAGCATAAACTGAGCACCTGGACAGTTGGTTAAAACCCCTCCAGAAAGAATCTTCGACCAAACACCCAGCCAGCTCTTTTCCAGCAACTTTCAGCAGAGGTAAATGGGAAACCCCACCAAACAAACAAACAACAACAACAACAAACAGCCAATTTGTGGATGCAACTGCTTCACCAGGGCTCTGAATTCCTTTACCTCTTGGTAACAGTGTAGACCACCCAGGTGGCTCCTACTGCTCACCAACCAGCTGAAGCTCTCCCTCCTCAAGCTGGGCTGCTGACAGACCCATCCTTGTAAATTTGGTGTTGGTAGTAGTGGATTCTGGCAGAAGGAGCTCAGGTTTGTGTCAGCGTCAGCAGCTGGCCTGTGGATTTCAGTAGGTATTTACTGGATAAAGGCACAGCATCTAGCACCTGAATTTTAATTCTCCTGAGCCTGCTGAATCCTTTGTTACTCACTTACCATTCCTAAACATGGATGGCATTTGCTGGATGTGCTTGCCTTTTCCTCAAAATTAGCATTTTCTTTTAAGTTTCCTATTTTGAGTTCTGTTTTACTCTTTTGTAGCAGCTGGAAGAGCCCAGCTATAGCTGGCACGTGGTGGTGACCCATTGCGTGTAGTGCTGAGAGGCAGAACTGTGAGGAGATGGCTTGGAGGTGCCGGTACCGCCAAGCTTTGTGGCCCCCCCAGAAAGCACCAAGGCGTGCTGCGAGGCATGCTGAGAGAGATGTTTCTTGCAAGAAACCACCAGAGGAAGTCTGTCTAGTTTCAGAAAATTAAAGTATCTTTGAAACTGAAAGCAAACAGGAGCTTCCACGGGAGAGAAAACCAAAAGTGCATTTAAAAAGTTACAGTCATTGCGTATCCATTTGTCCATCCGTTCCAAATTCAGTAGTAGTTTCTTGCCAAAAAGCAAGAAAAAGCACCCAAAAAGAGGCAGGGCCGCACAGAGCTCTGCTGCCAAAGCACAATGCCAGGCAGCGAGGAGGGGAGGCCGTGCTCCGCTGTCGTCCCCCCGAGGGACGGCTGTGAAGGAAGGAAGCAGATCACAGTGTGTGAAGTCTGAGAAGTGACAGCGTTTTGCACTCAAGGCAACTGCACAAGGTTACCTGAGGACAGTGTCTGGCTCTACTAGCTGATTGCTTTGAGCCTTCAAAAATCCAGTTAATGGGGGCACCTCTGAAGCAAACCAGATATCCCTTTTACCGCGCAGTCCCTGTTGAGAAGAGTATAATTTTACATTAATTACACTGGATAAGTAAGAATTTGTTATGTTCCAACTTGATCCAGTAAATTCCCATTTAACCCAGTTGTCCCTATTAAGTGTGTCAGCTCTCCTTTCAAAAGCTCCGCTATGCAAAGACAAATTAGTGTATTAATGTGAAAATACGTACTTTAAGGCAACAAAAATTAGGAAACCCTTATCCTTTTTTTTCAGAAAGAATTATTTATTACAGAATATTACAATGAACTCTGATTGCTTACAGTTGTTTATAAAAATCAAATTTATTTTTCTTCATGCTTTTTATTTTCTCACTTCTAAGCCTTAACAGAATTCCACTTGTCACTTTCGTTTTCATTAATGTACTTTCATTCTCTCTAATGTACTTTCATTTTGTTTAAAGTTGATTTAAAGTTTCGTTTTCAGATTCTCACGTAAATATTGAAAAAAAATTGACCTGAAAGTACCTCCTAAGACTCATCTATTCTTTTCTGCTCTCCTTAAATTATATATAGTGTATACTAGACAATAGCCAGATCTAATTCTGAACTACTTTGTCAGTTGAAGTTAAAGCCTAGGGGAAAACCATCAGTTTATCTTGCACGTAGTTAGTACGTAACTCCATTCAACCAAAGTTGAGTGTGTTTTCCAAGACCTTCCCATTGGAGCACAGGTTCACTGTCATCCTATTGATACCAAGGAGAACTGTCTGTCTTCTGCCTGTGGATAAGTGATGGGTCCTAAGTGGACGCCTAAAAGTTTTCCTGTTTTTAGGAGTATTAACCATCAAGTGGATTTTATGTGTTTAGAATTTTCACAGGAAAGTCAGGCTTAGGGAAGAATGGAGCAGTGGGGTTTTAGTGTTTTGTGTGTGTGTTTATTTTTGATCTTTCACACGCTATTTGTTTTGTCATCCCATTTCACTTCTGTTAAATGGTGTCTTGTGTGCAGAAGGTGGTCTCGGAGCTCAAAGATCTCCTTACAGTTAGGCAGGTGGGTTTGGAGAGGAGAGTTAAATAATTTCTGATGTGAAATAACAATCAATTTGGGCATATGGCGCTTTGAGATATGTGTACAATAATCTCAGATATGTCTGGATTGCTTAAGCTCATTATTCACTTGTTGCTCTTTAGCATCTGATACATGGGATACGCACAAAATAAATGCATTTTATTAAGAATGTTTGATAGCTCTGGTGCTGTTCATGCTCAGAATGTGATATTTTAGAGTGCATGTTTGTATACAAGGAATTATTGTTGCATTTTATCATCCCATGGTTTGAATGTGTGGAAAATGTTTTGCTGCAATATCACTGCATCATATAAAACACACGTGGTAATTCTAAATGTAGTAGTGTCCATGACATGATGTTAATCGTCAGCCTTTGGCCCACCAGTTGTTTTCACTCTTGTAAGAAGTAACCAGACCCAAAGTGACTTTGAAAGGTGATCCATTTCTATCCTAATATGGATTTAAATGGAATATTTCTCATGCCGTTCAGTCCCAAGTGGGTCATTTCTTCTTCTGCTGTTCCCTATAAGCGTCTTCTTGTTTTGTATTTCAGAACCTGGATTTTCATTTAGCAATTAATGTGGGTGATTCAAGTCACTCCTTCTGTATTTTATTAATTTTTGCCAAATATAGTATTTCTCAGCCTACTATTGATTGAGCAGAATGGGGCTTGCCTACACAAAATTTCTTAGGAAATACAATTTGCACATCCAGATTTTTAACTACACCCACTCTCCCCATTATTGCAAGGTGTTAATCTAGTTGTATGATGCTGCCTGCACAGATGCATACCTTCTTTAAAAATAGGTTATGTGCCTAAATCCTTGAGAGAGCTTGAATACGGGATTTTTCTAGACCTTGGTGCTCACCGAATATTTAGCTCTTGTGGTTACCGTAACAGTTTTTGTGAAGGCTTTTCCGTGCTTTTAAAAGGTGCTTTTAGTAATTAGTTTAATCCTAAAGTGCAGCTGAGTTCTTTTGCAGCAAAAGCAACTACTAATTTTAAAAGTAATTTTAAATTTACACGTATCCATTTTAACAGTACGTTTGACTTGAGTACTTCTTTTCCAGAAATCTACCCTGGAGAAAATGTTTTTAATCAGGTTAAAATGGAGGCAAGATAGAAAAAAAAAATGTTTGCTGTGGCTTGACTGCAGCAGTGCTAATGAGCTCTGCTCTAATACATGGAGGAACATATGGCCCCCATCTGAATACAAACTGGACACAAAGCAGTAATTCAGCTGAGATGTCCTGAATATTGTAAACTGGGTGAATGTGGTTGAAGGTGTTTATAAACGGTGGCTGAATCCCACACACTGACTCACTGCCTTCTAATGTCCGGGGCTCAAGGTGCTGTTTGTAAGAGTATAGAAAATGACCCAGAGAGGGAATTCTTAATTAATGCTAACAAAATAGCTAACTGAAGTGTTATGTTATGAAGAAAAGACTTCTTGTGCTCATGACGCAGCAAGAGACGGATTATGGAGAGGGCGAGTTAGGAGAAGAAAAATCACAGGACAAGCAAATTGAGTATTTACTGGCAAATAATTGCTCTCTTAAGCTGTGGCTCTCTTCCTAAATTCTTGGCATTCCTGAGCACTAGAACTGTGTTTTTAAAAATGCATCGTTACAGAGTAGATGCAAAAAAACCCCTCAAAGGCTGATATTACAGGCTTGTGCAGGTAAGACTGTGTGTTACTGCCTATATTTCTTCTGAAGCTTTAGACTGACCGTTGCTTATGGACGGAATACTGTTTTTTTCTGTGTCTAAGGAACTGATATTTTGCTTTCACAGCTATATTCCGTCTGAAAGTTAGGGAAATGGAGATAGTCCTCTGAGTTGTAGTGCATGCTTTTGTGTCAGCTCAGATATGCCGATGTACATGAAATCAAAACAAGCTTTTAGGAGTCCAATTTTATTTAGTTTAATTGGGTTCTGGCTTTTCTAGAAGTGCCTCTACTTAAAAAATCTATACAGCAATTGCGTGTGGGCAGAAACATGCCTCGATGTGCTTGCATTTTGATACGGTTTGATTTCCACAAAGGAAGGCTTAGGAGATTGTACAGGGACAGAACTTTTCCCAAATAACTCTGAGTCTGCCCACATCCATATGTATTCCCTCGGTGTGGCTCCCCAAGGAAGTGAGATTTCTGGAAACCCCTCTGTTTGCGTACCTGTCTCCGATTCCTTTAATCTTTTGAATCTAGCCACTTTCAGCCAACTTTGATGGGTAAAAGTGTCCAAGATACCAAAGCTTCCACATGTTTTGTGGAAGCGGGCAGCTCTTTAAAGGAGAAAAACTCTTTTAATGACACCACTGAGGGAAAGACTGCCTCACCATTTTACCCGAAATTATGCATCAAAGACCCCACATGGACAGAAATCCATAAGACAGCAGGTACTTTTGGCTACCTGTGAATTGGCTCAACTTCACGGAGAATTTGATTTTTTGTTTATTCCACATGTAAACTTCATTTTGCAGTACTGAAAGGATCTGTTAGCCTGTGGAGATCTGTAGTTGGTTAAGAATACTCTGTCTTAAATGGCTCTTTTTCACATCTTAATCACCAAATAACAAAACAGTATCTTAGCATTTTTGTCATGCCTACAAACTGTTCTTCCTTTCTGCCCCCACTTCATGATGCACATTAAAAGGAATGGCCAAAACCATCTCACTTTCCACAAGTAAATAAAAATAACGTGTACCCATGAAGAGCAGAAATGTATTCTATTTTACAGAGATTGGATTTTGGTTGTACCAGCCCTATCGTATGGGGTATCCCAGCTGAACACGTGACTGATGAGCTTTCAGACACTACTCTAGAAAGTCATGCAGTAAGCATTACAGAGCCCAGTATCAGGTCCTTCAAGAACAAATTGCTAAGTTCCTAGTGATGAGTAATAGTGATTTAACCTTTCCCACGGGGGCGGTTTCTCCTTAGAATGTATCAAACTGAAGTTGGCTTATGTCTTCAAACACAGGCAGTTTTCAGTCCTCATACTTTAGTGTACCACAATTGTGGATATTCTGTTTATTGATTACTATGCCAATTATTTCTGTAATTATGTTTATCATTATTGTAATTGTTCTTTATTATTGTTATTAATATTATGGCAATAATTAGTCCTTTTTAAACTCTCAAAACCTCTTGGCCCTTGTGATGTCTTGGTGCAGAGTCCTGCAAGTTAATTATATAGTATGTGGATAAAAAATAATAATCATTTTATTGGTTTTAATGTTCTGTCTTTTAGTTTTAATGACTGTCCCCTCTTTTCTTGGGAGGTCAGATTTATTTTATTTTCTCTGTGCAGTTACATTTATATCCCATCTCCTATGTTCAGTCTTTTTCATTTTCTCTGTCAGTTTGAAGCTATCTAAAGTTTTTGCATATGGAAAGCTCTTGGGGGTTTTAATGAATCTTTTTACTCTCTGAACCCCTTTTGTTTCTTTTACATGATATTTGAGGCAAGGTGATAAGGGTTGACAGCAAAATCCGGAGGGATGGCATAACACTAACTTATAAACCTATCAGCATTTATAGGTATTCTTGAAAGATTTTCCTTTGGAGCACCAGTCTGCATGAGGTGCTGAGTGATCCCCAAAATTTCTGTTTCCTATGTCTGAGTGCTGTGAACTCATCATGTGTTATGAAATGAAAGCAGTGTGAGTTGTTTCTTTATCTCCAGTATTAGGAAAGGCTAACTACAGAATCCTGTGAAAAGTTTTTCAAAGTCAAAAGAGAGATCTATGGAGAAGGATCATTGTACCTTGTGTATTGTAAACTGGAAGAATTCCACAAGATGGTGATGGCTGACATCAAAAGGAAGTACAGCTTGTTCTGTGGCTTCTAGACCATCTGCAACTGACGTGGAAGAGATGAGAGGATGCCAAACAATAGCACAATTGTGATATAGTGGAAGTATGAATCAGGCATTGGTCTACCCTTCCTGGAAAACACAGTCGAAGCCTGGGACTGTTCCTAGGAAGGCACGCAGAGTCTTCATTTGTTTGAAAGAGATAAATTTCAGGCACTAATTCAAGACCAGCAATTGCATTAAAATGTCTGGATCAAGCTTTTTCCAGTTTGGATTGTCAAATTTTATCTTTTTATTTCTGCAGATATATAGAGGCATGTTATAGAAATATGTATTAAGAAGTCCCTGAGTCCTAGGAGAACATATCAAGTTGACTCTGGCTAGAAGCAAGTGAGTTTTATTCCCATTCCTTTCAGTTCATTCATCCCTTTTCCATTCTCTTCTTGTCATCTCCTGTCTTTCACCTGATTTTTTTTTTCCTTATTAAAAATTCTGAGTGACCTGGTACATTTTAATATGATATAGGTGATCATATTCATCATGAAGGTGATAAAGCGTACTTCAATGCCTTCTCGCTTGTCCAAGGGATAACATAGGTTTCAAAAAGCAGATGGCTGACTAGAGAGCCCTGAGATATCACAGAGCTAACAGGTGCAGCTATCAATTCAGCTTCTGCAATGCAAAGAATTCATATTTCCCATAAAAATCAGAAAAAAAAAAAAAAGGAGAAACAGTGAAAGAGTGAACTCAAAGAGTCCAAATACATACATTTGAAAATTTTATTATGGTAGATGATGCAGGGACAGAATTTGTATGCCAAAAGTAGCAATCCATTGCTAAGGAAGTAAGTTTCATAGCTAAAGCAGAGTGCTGAAAGGTAGAGACTGCACTGAATTCTTGTGGTCATTGACCAGCTGAGTAATTTGCACAACACTCCTAAGGTCTGTTTCCCACACCAAAGCAAAGCTTTGTATAGGAAAAAATAAAAAAGGAAAGGTGTATTGCTGCTGAAATGCTAGATACTGAAGTGGCTCAAAATGTGTTTCCAAAATGCATTTAGTGCATCAAGAAAAACAACACATAAAGGTCATTAGGAGAAATCACACTACTAACAGTACCTCTTTCTAGTCCTCTTCCCCCTTTCTTACAAGTTTAATATGGGATTATAAAAAAATATAGCCAGCATACAAGTGGTTAAGGAGCCATGTCCACACTTTTTCAGTTCTTTATATTTTGACAGTAGTGGGCTTCTCTGAGCTATTGATAACTTCAGATGCAATTTATTTGTGTTTTTGTTCGTACTACCTTAAATCCCAGTTTGGAATGAAAATGGTTGAGGCATCTAAATATGTCATTACTAATATCATTAATAAGGTTGTTAGGCTTTAATTTTGTGCTGCCCAACTGAAATCTGTGGTGTGTGCTTACTGAATCAGTGCCATAGCACAGGACTGGGACCCCTTCATTGTCACAGTTGGACCAGAGGAATTTGAAGTGGTGTTGCCTTTCCCTAGACATCAGTAGAATTATCCTTGCAAAAGCAAGTAGTTTTTACAAGATGACAAAATGACTCTTACGTTACTGGTAGCAGAAAAGATAAAGATCTTAACTACTGACTTTCTGGTATAAGTACAAGAAAATAAGGTCTTTTAATTCACAGCAAAATTAAGGTAACCAAGGGAAACCAAGAGGATAACTATTCAGAATTTTAACTAGTAATGAGAAATTAGGATAGGGCAAATAATGAACACGATCCTTACTGCCCAGACACTGAAGTCTTTAAATTTTAGATTGCAGTGAAAGTGTTTCTATATTTGGTCTACTAGGAAAAAAATCACCGTAATTCCAATCACATTTCTAAAAGCTATGAATACAGGTATGAGAGAGTATTACAGATAAATTATCCGATTCAGAAGTTTTTCCTAGAGTTGCAAAATCTGTTATGTCATATTCACAGTTTTTCCATAAAAAGATTTTTCCATTAGTCATCAGGTTGGAACAGCACTTATAGAAGTTGGAAAAACAAGTCATAATACCTATAAAACGTTTTGAAAAGTTAAAGTGAAAACTTCCTGAGCAGTTGATAGAAAGGAAAGTAATGGGGAGATTTTTTTCTGCTTTTGTGTAAAAGGTGGGAGTTTTGACTGGAGAATGCTATAGCCAACTGCAAATATATGAAACTGTTAGAGAAAAGATTTCTCTCCTGTTCCTATTTTCAGACAAATTACCTTCGTGGTCCTGGTCCTTTGGTTCCACACAATTATCAACTAAGCTGAAGGAGATCTCCCTATAGCTGTGAGTAGTAATGAGGCTTTAGCATTTCTTTTCACATTGCTGCTAGAGAGTGACCCCTCTCTCTAGAAGGCTCACCTTTTCATTACAAAGGTGTTACTTCTTTTCTGCATATTTAAAGCACCCCTTGTGTTACTGTGCAATCCCTTCACTGTGGAGTAACAGAAAATTCAAGCTGACATAAGTTCCAGCAAGCTTCTTTAACCTTGGAAGTGAAAAGTGGCCAGTGACAGGCAGGAGCTTTGAAAGACAGCGAAAGAATAGATTCATTTTGGATTGTACTCAGAATGTTGTGTAAATGATGCAAGAAACTCAGAGAGATGCCACAAACACCCTATTAGGGAGATACCAGTGACAGAATGAGAGCTACTGCCCGAAACTGCTTGAGTTTTGACAGCATTATGTGATGACATCTGAGATGTAAGTAGATGCCAGGCAGCTATAGTGTCTTTTGATGAAGTCATTTATTGATTTGACACTGACTTTTTCCCTTGTACCAGTGCATGTACTCTCCTGTGACACAGAATTGAGGTGATCTCGGGAAATTACAAGAAAAGCAGAAATTGGGTAGACAAAATGGATGCTACTACCAAGGAAACTCTACTCAGTACTCTTAGAAGTAAAGGATACTGTGATGTGAGTCAGTCCTCACAACACAGCACTTCAAGGGAAATGGATAAATGGTGGTTGGGCACAACGCACAGCTCTAAGTGCTGTGAGGAGGTGATACCATGTGGCAGATTTACCTGGGATTTTTGTGCTGGCAGAGAGACAGGGAAGGAAATCTTTTTATGATCAAGCAGTATAGCTCAAAGCAGCATTGGTTTTATGAATGTGAATGATAAACAGTGGTGAATCGGAGTACAGCTGAATCCTAAACCAAGTGATTGTGATGGGGCAAATTATAGAGGAATTTATGCAAGGTTCTCTGTTGCTATAGCTCAAATGATTCGTCTGTGCTGTTTTTTCCTCACCCTTTTCCAAGTTTATTTTGTGTTGTATATCATTCCTGTAATTGTGTTCTTTGTTGTTTTTCTCCTGACATGTTAAATCCCACAACACAGTCTAGTCTTGATGTTTTCCTTCTCTTTCAAAGAGTCCCAAGAGAGAGAAGCAGGGAAGGTAGATGTATTTGACTTTGGAAAATGAGTTTATGCCAGTTGCAAAGGAAATAAAATATATCATAGGGGTCTGCTAAGGGGAGGGGAATGAAAATATTGCTCGTTTGTGACAAAAGATTGCCTTGAAGACTGCTTCAGCTTGATCAGTCTGAAGTCCATGTCTCACTGTTTCCATTACAAAGGCTTTAATGTTCCTGTTTCTTTTGGAAAAGGACTTCATCTATTTTGAAATAAGTCCAAGGCTCCCCAAATGTACTATTTGCTTTCAGGCTGAAAACATGAGACCTGTGCACTGGCGTCTCATTCTAGAGGGGCTAGAAAATATTACGTGGTTTAGGTCATGGGCCAGGATAGTCAAGGAGTCAGCATGTGAGCATCTCCATGGCAGCTGAGGATCATAGAATCCACAGCCTTATGCTGATACAGTGAGCACTACTTCTGCAAGGACTTTGGGTATGGAGATATTTCAGCACAGAACGGGGCCATGGCTTCCTCATGCTCTGGGCAATGGATGCAAGCAATATGCCTAGCAGACAGGAGAACAAGCTGTCAAGCTATGCCTGGCACAGGGACCACAGGATGGGTGAGGAACTGAAGCACTCTGCTGTGCAGGGTGTCTGTACTGTGGTGGGTCACTACAGGGCTGTAATTAGATAACGAAATCTCAGCCAGAATGAGTGAAATCTGGTAGATCTTTGTTTTACATACCATTTGTCTGGTTTGCATGTAGGAGGCAGGACTTCAGGACCTGTATTATGAAGGCAGAATACTATTCGTATGATACCTTCTTGGTATCAAGCCTGTAAGCCGATACAGTTCATTCCTTCAGAGGATCCCAGTCCGGATTTGTTCACTGGGGGTGATCATTACAGAGCCGTAGTACATTAATTCAAGTCCTTAGCAAACAGTGGCTCACTATCCTCTGCAAGCCTCCCACGGCTTCCTATTGTGAGAACATAGCTTTCTGCTGTTTTTCCTTTATCTGCTCCTGAGATGTCCCTAATCTCTTCTGAGCATCAGCCCCCATTTTTCTGTTCGCAGCAGAGAACTTTTTCGGTGCACACCTGTGGAGCTCATTCCTAACCTGTCGTTTTCATAGTAGCAGTTTTACCGGGTGTCAAAATACAGCTACCATCCTGATACATGCGTACAGAGGAAGAAAATAAATGCGCTCTCTGGAAAGAGATGATATGATCTCTAAATTAGTGGCAGCCATCCCTCATAGTGTGTGGTATGTTTTAAAGTTCAAGGTCATTTTTTTTTTTTTTTTTCCCTTTCTTAGTATGTGCAACTGTTAGCATCAACTGCTGATGCATTTACCTTGGGCTTTTTTCTTTAGAAATCTTACAGCCTTTTTGGAAATTTCCACTCCTCCTCCACTCAGCTTTTAAAAGAAATTTTTGTTTTTATGAAAAGTGAAAGCAACTTTCATGTAAGATGAGCACAAGTGAGTTGCCAGAAGGTAAATTCTCTGTGCTGTGAGCAGGCTTCTGTTTTACATGGGATAGCCACTGTGAAATGCAACAACTCTGAACAACAGTTCGTGAGTCCAGAAAAATACAAATGAAGTGACAGCAGTGTTTACACTGCTAAGTCACTTATATGAGAAGATACCTTATTTTGAAGTGACTACTGTCCTCCTTTGTTAACTTGAAACCATCTGGTTTTAAGCATGTTTGACAGAAGGATAGGGGCTACACAGAGACTGAATCCTACCAGTTTTATGACAATCAGAAACAGGAAAGAGGCCAAAGTTCCTCCTGCCCTGGAGGAGAGCCTGCAGCATGCACTCAAGATACATGCAAGGGTTGTCCAGCCAGCAGGGTGGACATCTCTCACAAAGTGGCCTGGCAGCTGGCAGATGTGCTCCTCAGCATGTGTTCTGGGTTTCCTGCCACTAGCGAAGGAGGGAGGGAGCTGGAGGTGCTGCAGATGATGGCCAAAGGGAAGCACAAAGAACTCTGGAGGGAGCAGTCCTAGCCAAGATGTTCTGGAGGGGGAGAACACAAAGCAGAAGGGAGCCAATGTTGCTTGTGGCATGACTTGTCTAATTCAGGTACACTCTGATCTGTCACCAGATCCAGAGGTATTTCAACAGTGAAGCATTGCTTTACAGTTTAAGACTGCAACTAAAGGGGGGAAGACAGAAGTTCTGTTCTTCAGCTAGGAGGTGTGAACTTGATGAACCGATTGTAACATCTGTGTCTCATATTCTTTCTCTCTGAGAAAAGGATAGAAATACATGTGTGCTTCAGAGGGGAGCTGAGGTGCTTCATCCGTTTGGAAATGATTTTTCTCCGTTAGGAGACAGATGCTTTACCTTTTCCATGAAAAGCTGTAAATGTTTCAGAAACAATTAAAGCAGCTTCCTGACATCCTCTTGGGTGAGGAAATATGATTGCTGTGGGAAAACTGAGGCAAAAAATCTGTCATGTGAATATTTTATTTTAATAGTTAATGAACAGGGAAAAAGAAAGCATTACTATAAAACACATGAGCAAGATTGTGGAAAACTTTGGCAGAGAAAGGGACTGAGATAAATTCTGTCTTGATTGACATCTCCTGAAGGTCAAAGTATCTACCCACTGTATGAGGCAGTGTTAAATTTGCTCATGGTGTATATATATAATCAGAAGACTTTGCCTCTTAGTATACTTTATTTCAGAATGCGTGTACTGCGTAAGGCTGGCTGGTAGAGTAGAAGTAAATATTATGAAAAGTGACTACATAAAAAGATAAGCCTTTGGTTTCACATCAGCAATAATATTATTATTTTTTACATGAAAACCTCAAATTATTTTCTGAACAATACCTAATGGCCAGACAGTATGCCACTTCAGGAGATCTCCAAAGGTCTTGATCAAAATATACCACACCATTTTAGGGTGTTTGTGAATAATAGCATTTCCTATTTGGGGATTTGGAAATAAAGGCACAGAGAAATTAAGTAGGTCACACACCAAATGAGTGGCAATTGAGGAAGAAAAACCAGATGTCATGACCTTTTCCTCTTTCTTTAACTCAGAAGATCAGTAGTCTTGCAAGCCTGCACATCTGTTTTCAGTTTAAGCTGATTCTTGTTCTTGCAGGATGTGTGATGCTGCAGACGATCCAGTTGTTTTGACTCCCTCATCCCAAGAGCTAAGGCATCAAATCAGTTACTCTAGGTTAGTGTCAATTCTCTGCTAGGACAAGCCTCCTTTTTCAAAGAAGGGCAACAAAGCTGTGAGGGGTCTGGAGCACAGGCCTTATGAGGAGCAGCTGAAGGAGCTGGGATTGTTCAATCTGGAGAAGAAGCTCTGGGGAGACCTTATTGTTCTCTGTAACTACCTGAAGGGAGGTTGTAGTGAGGTGGAGGTCAGCCTCTTCTCTCGTGTGACTAGTGATAGGACTAGAGGGAATGGCTTCAAGCTGAGCCAGGGAAGGTTCAGGCTGGACGTTAGGAAATACTACTTCTCTGAAAGGGTGGTCAGGCACTGGAATGGGCTGCCCAGGGAGGTAATGGAGTCACTGACCCTGGAGGTGTTGAAGGAACGTTTGGATGTTTTGTTGAGGGACATGGTTTAGTGAGAGCTATTGGTGATGGGTGGATGGTTGGACTGGGTGATCCTGTGGGTCTTTTCCAACCTTGGTGATTCTATGATTCTATGATCTCTAGTAGATTACAGACTGAACACATACCAAGTAGCATTTTAAACTGTATTCACATTGTGGCAGATTGTAACTATGTGTATACTTAAGTACCAGTATAAATTGAACAGTTAACTCTAATACCTGCGGCAGTTGCTTTCCCCCACTAGACCTCTGTACATTTATATCATTGTATAAATGCTTCTGTATGTCAAGCATTCTATGAAAGAAAAAGAGAAACTTCAGCTGGTAGGAGATTAAAAATTTATGGTGAGAAAAGACAGGGCCACCCATAAGTATCAGGTATACACTGACACTAAGTGATTATTTTAGATTTGTTTGCATGTTTGTTTTTAGCTCAAGCTTCGGAAATTGACAATGCCTTTATTTAATTCCACTGAACTCAATGTGAGGTTTACCATACATTTAAGCTGAACTATACCAGTACTGAATATTGTGAAAATCTCACTCCTACACATACCCACTTTCACTTTTGTGTTCTTGAATCAGATTTGGCAAGTAAATGAACAGAAATGGGCATTATTACATATCCCAGGAGAGCTAGTGCTTTCCAGAATGCTGTCTGTATTTCAGAATTGCTGTGCTTTTAATTGTCTTGCAGCCCAGTTTGTCTTTGATGGGTTCTCTCTCAATGGGTTCTCTCTCTGGCCTTGTAAAATCCATAAATTTGTGAAGTATACCAGACAAGAACCCTTTGCTCTTGCTTATGCCATTCCTAACTTGTGACACAAATGGAAACAAGGCTAATTCTGTAAGATTCTCCTGAGAGGAAGATATGTGAGGACAACACTGTCTAGCCTTCTGAAGTCTTAGGCTTGTTTCTTGGATTTAATTCCTTAACTGTGTCACAAGTTTTGGACTGCTCGATTCCTCTCCCTGGGCCATGTACTCCAATTCTGAAATCATCTAGATTCTCTGTGTTAAATGTCTATGGTTTTCTTTGTCACTTAGAGTCTGAATTGTCCCTTATTTTGTAGAAGGGGAATTCACTTCCTAGTGGTGTCAACAGCAGAAATATGTGAACTGTCCACTTCTGTTATGGTCACGATGAGGTCTAGATTCACCACTATATCAGAAGGAGGCCTAAGATGGAAAGTATCTGACTACCAACTGCCCTTTACTCCTAAGAAATAGGCATTTGCATTCTTTGTATCCCGGAAAGGAGAATCACCATTCTGAATGCCATGCTTATTCTCAGCATGATGTGTGTGATGAAGAAGGCACTCAAAGAAAGAATCAAAGCTAGGATGACATCAAAACAAATGCTTCCATTTTTATTCTCCCTTCCATGGTAGATTAGTTACAACAGAATGAAACACCAGATAACTTGAAAATAAAAGCCCGTGTGTGTAAGTAGACTATGGCAGTTTATTCTAAAAGTAAATTCTTCTCTCACTTCTCAAACTACAGCTCCAACAACATAATCCCCTACTTTGCTTTCTTTGACACACCTTCTCAAATTCGCTGGCCAGCCCATATGGTTGCTTTGAGATTTTTGCTGTTCTGTGTCACTTGCTTGTCTTTCAGAGCTGTTATAGATAATTGCTGGACCTAGTATCTACTGATATGACATTGTGCTTGGCATGTGATATGAAGGGATGTTACTTCAGTGCTCCAAACCCTTCAGTAGACTTTGAGATAAAAAGTTCAAACAGTGTCCCAGCTGAGCACTCAACACACATAGTGGTGATAACCATAGGAAATGGGAAGAGGGAGCTTTTCAAGCAGGAGTCTAAGGAGACAACCTCAGTCTGGGTTCTCCTTTAAATGGACAGTACCCTATACATCAAAAAAAGAAGGAAAGGAAAGAAAAGGAAAGGAAGGGGGAGAGAAGAGGAGAAAAGAAGAGAAACAGAAGGGAAGGAAAAGAAGAGAAAAGAAAAGAGAAAAGAAGAGAAAAAAGGAAGTGTGACTAATCTTTTTTTCCTTCATTTTATATGTTATTTTATCTTACAATGACTTACCCTGTGTGGTGCTGTTCAGCATGCAAACATTGCAGATGAATACAATCCCAAGCTCCAACAAACTGTTCCCTCAGCCAGATAGTGCTGACTTCTGCCTCAGGACACAGTAGAACAGTCACAACACTGAATTGCATTCATCTGGTGAAACTATTGGGGAAAATAAGAGTTCTAGAGAGTAAGTAGATGAGTTCTCAAGTAGCAATCAAAGTAAAATGTGTGCATAAAAGGAATGTAGGACTCAATTCCCAAGCATGTAATGTGGAAGCCAATTTGTAATCAATGGCTTTCTTTTCACATGTTCAGTGAGGAAATACTTGTTTTCCCAGCTTTATGATCATGAAGCAAGGTGGACTGTTGTTTGAAGCATACTTTGTGCTAGTGACTTTTTCTCTAGTCTTGAGCAAGTTAGTAATTTTGTGTGGTTTTTGATAGCTGGAAACAGTGGTACTGATTTCTGCCATAAACAGCTTGTAAAAATGTTGATATATTAGGGGACCAGAACACAGTGATCTGAGTAATACATTTGTCTGGTACATTAGTAACATCTCTGTGAGCTCTACTTGTTTTCTTTCCCAAAGAAAATGTACTTGCATACAAACAAAACTACACTTTCAACTTTTATTTCAGTACATGAACATGAAGACAGAAGAAAGACATGCAGTTGCATGGTTGTGCTAAATATGTCCTCCATTATTTGTGACAAAATTAGTTTTTGGACTCTACTGATTAGAACAAGACACAGAGTTATTACAGAAAATATCAGCCATAGGAGAGAAACATTCTCTGAGCTTTATACCACACTTCCCATTCTTTTGTCAGCTTACATTATAAATAAATAACAAAGCAATTTGACACATGCCCATTGATTAAAAATAAAAGTTGTCAGAGTGAGAGGAGAAAGACAAAAATATGAATTATTAATAACAATATTAAGCAATGCAAAAAAGATGCTTAACATGCAGGAAAGTCTCTGAAAAGTCACTTAGTGAAGGGGAAGGAAAGGACAGCTACAGAGACCTTGCCTCCACTACTTTGTGGCCACTTCCTCACTACCTAGTCTAGCAACTTGATCCTTGAAGGTCAGGGTGGCCATACAAGAAGGAAGGGTGATTCTGTTGATTTCTGTTATCCTGTTTACTTCACCTCTATTGTTTCTAGCATGCACTACCAGCAAGCATGAAGACATCATGTAAGGTATGGAGTAAATTTAAATCAATCATGTTCATGATTGAATTGGCCATTTTGTGTTTCTGAGCAATCTTCTTGCCGGTGAGATTTGAACAACAGATTGATAAAATGGACACTTCTGTGGCAGAAGGGAGGCTAATTTAAACTCTTTCTAATTTGGTATATCACAGGTACCTGGGATTTAGTAAAGGGATATTAAGGTGTGCAAAAATATCGTTACTGCTAGTTGTAGTCTGTGTTCTGTGTACAGTGTATTGCCCCAGTTGATGTGCCAAACACTAGCTGGAGTAATTATGCATTTCTTTTCCCACCTTCTGTTGCTTATTTTGGTTGCAGCTATTTCAATGTTTTCATTTACCAGGACAGTTTGAATGGCTACTGGGTATACTGACCATCCTAGCAATATTTAATTTTCTATCCATGGAGATCAGATTTCTTTTTTTTCCACTGAAGAGGAAAGGAAGAAAAAGTATACTTGCAAAGAGTAAGAAAGGTAATGACACAACTTCTCTGAAAACTGTAGAATCTCACTTAGTGACTGTCCTGCTTGCTGAAAAATGACTGCTCTGAGCAGATAATAAAGCGTGCTATCACAATAGAAGAGCTACTCAGAAAGTTTTCCTGATCACGTAGAACCAAAGGTCCTATTGTGGTTAAAATGATGGCGTTTGTAGAGGAGCATTGTATATTTCACTTCTTCACGTCCAGTCTGAAGATTGCATTATGTGTAACTGGAGAGATGATATCATAAAGAAAATGACTGCAGGAGTCAGGAGTAGTAAAGCTGCTAGTCTATGCTTATGATGTTAATGTTTTGAATTAACAAACTGTTAATGAATTCACAACATGATATCCTATTTATTGTGCTTTAACTCTGGAAAGCTCCCTTTTATGCATCTTTGGTTCAAGTAAGGGCTAAGCACTTGTAGCTTTTATGGGTTTCATTAAGAGTCAGAAATGCTCAGAGCTTCTGAAACTGAGGTCAAATGATCTTCTCTCTGGCATTTAGTTGCATATGGTGCGGGTACCTCCATCTTATCTCCTTATTTCAACTTCAGTTGCAGTTAGCTGGAGAATAGTACGTACTTAGAGGTGTGATTAAATTTATCACAATGAAAGGCATCTGAAATACTCTTGTGTAAGTGCCCACTTCTGTTCACAGACTGTAAAGTCTGGATGAAGCAGTTAAAAAGTTAACCAAGATTCTTCTGTGTGTGTGCCTTGAGCTGAGTAACTGAAATCAGGGAGTTGTTCTAGAAATGTTAGACTTGGCTTTTCTGGTTCTGTCTGTGAAATGGAGGCACTACTTTGTTTTGTACACTGTGAGAAAATCGCAGAATTGCAGAAACAGTTTGGGCTGGAAAAGACTTTAAAGACCTTCCAGTTACAACCCACCTCCCACTAGACCAGGTCACCCAAAGCCTCATCTAGTCTGGCTTTGAACACCTCCAGGGATGAGGCATCCACAGCTTCCCTAAGCATCCTATGCCAGTGCCTCTCAACCCTCTGAGTAAATATTTTTTTCCTAACATCTTATTTAAATCTGCCCTTTTATTTTAAAGCCATTACCCCTTGTCCTATCACTGTACTCTCTGTTAAAAGTATCCCTCTACAGTTTCTTGTAGAACTACTTCAGGTACTGGAAGGATGCAAGGAGGTCTCCCTAAGGCCTTCTCTTCTCCTGTCTGAACAAGCCCAGCCCCCTCACTTCACAGGAGAGGTGCTCCTGCCCTCTGAGCATCTTCGTGGTCTCCTTTGGCCACTCTCCAACAGCTCCATGCTGGGGGTCCTAGGGCAAGATGCAGCACTGTAAGTGGAGCCTCATGAGAGCATAGTAGAGGGAATCGCTTCCCTCTCCCTGCTAGCCACACTTCTTTTGGTGCAGCCCAGGATACAGTTGGCTTTCTGGGCTGCAAGCACACACTGTCAGCTAATATCAAGCTTTTAATCCACCAGTATCCCTAGGTGCTTCTCTACAGGGCTATTCTCAATCCATTGTTTCCCAGCCTGTATTTGTGCTTGTGATTGTCCCTACCCAGGAGCAGGACCTTGCACTTAGCCTTGCTGAACCTCATAAGGCTCTCACAGGCCCACTGCAAGCCTACCGAGGTCTGTCTCGATGGCATTCCTTCCCTCCATCATCTCAATTGCACCACTCAGCTTGCTGTCGTCTGCAGGCATGCCGAGGGTGCACTCAGTTCCCCTGTTCATGTCACCAACAAAGCTGCTAAACAGTACTGGTAAGATAGACTTCTCTTAATTAGTACACTGTGTATAAGGGTAAGAGTTCTTGTTAACTCCTAGATGGTTTGCATTTACATTTTGTGAGCTCTTTCTACTTTTACACGTAGTATGAGTAAACATTAGCACTGAATGATTGTGTCAGTTTGTCTCAGCATGAGTACCATACACTATTGCTAAATTTGGCTTTATATGAATTATTTGTCTCTCTTAAATAATTAGTACTTCTAATCTACTAGATCTGGTCCTTAGGGTTTTGGTGGACATTAATTTGTACATTAAAAGACTGATTTTAAGATAACGTTATTGGTTTGGAAAAGTTATACAAACCAATATTTGCTTAGCAGAGCCCAAGCACAGAACAAACTGAATGAAACAGAATGGCTTCTGTGGCAGGAGTGAGGTGATGGAGAAGGAAACAACTATCCTTTATCACATGTACTCAGAACTGTAGCTGAAGTCAAATAACGACATGTAAAGAGATACTAGCACGCTATGCCTAGCTCTCCTGGGACTGGAAGGCAATTGTTTCATAAATCTACTGGTACCATATTTAGCCTTATTCTAAAATCTTTTTCAAATGTCTGCAAGGAAATCTTCAGATGTTTGAAGAATTTTGTCCTCTGATGAGGAGATTCTTAAGAAAATGAGTAGGCTTTAAAATTAAGCAAAGATTGTTAAGAGAACCTTTGATAAGGAATTTTAAGAATCTGAGAGAAAGCACTTTAATAATACTGTTAGAGTAATTTTCATCAGTCTTACTACACCCATGTGCAGTATTTCTACTCTGTAAACTGGAGCATATTTATTTAAATGATTTGCCAAATATCTTATCATGGGTAAGTGGCAAGCTGCAAATGGAACCCAGGAGTCCTAATTTGATTTCTCGTTGAATTCAAAGACAGTATTCAAAGCCTCTGAAAGAAAAACACTCAAGAATTCAACAGTAACACTGCGTGAGGAGTCTCCCATTTCAATAAATGTGTGGTTATGATATGCCAGTACTTCACTGACCAAGGTCCCTGAGGTTGCTTTCAATCCAAACCCATGTCTCCTTTGTGGGTGCACATTGCACTACCAGATCTTTCAGTGCTCTGAACCAAAAGTCTTGTTCTTAATGGACATACTGGGGAAAATACAGCCATCTAAAAACACCACCATTGCCAGTGAAAAAAGCAAGTATGGGTGAAATAAAATCTGTAGATTCATATGAAGCAAGCTGCAGCTTGAATGCTTCTATCAGTGCTGGGTTTGTTTTGTTTTGTTTTGTTTTGTTTTAGAGAAGTGAAGATCAGACAGCAGAGGATATTATTTATCTTAAAACTCTGTTCTATCTATTTGCCATCTCTGTGAGATCTTGAATAAATGTAGATAAGTCTCAGTATTTTTAAATTTGTATTTTGAATTTGACAGCACACTGGCTGAGCTTTACAGAGAGGTATTTCAGTGAGAGGTTTTTGAGAGAAGGCTCTTCCAGTCAGCTTGTCTTCCCAGTATTTTTTGCAGTACGTGACGACAAAAGGTGAGAGCAAGAGCAAACAATAACCATCTTAGGAAATCTTGGTAAACATTTGAAATCAGTAGGTTAAGTTGGCTGGTGTAAAAGTGTTGTGTAGATCTAGTCCATAAAATCCAATCTCATAATCTTGAAAGGAAAATTCAAGAGTCAGGGAAAATGCAGTTCAACTTGATTTGCACAGTCAGGACTTTTGTTTGTGAACTTCTGTCAGGACTGATCTCAGTATTTATATAAAATATAAAACTGATGTTCTTCCTTAGAATTCCAGTTTCTGCCAGAGTCAGAAGAAATATTGTGTGTTACAGCCAGTTTACTTTGCAGAGATAGAGTATGAATTTCCTCAGCCAAGACATGGAGAGCATAAAGAGGAATTCTGCGAGCAGTTTCTCATTAATATCTAATTTTGTGTTTGTTTGGCCAGAAACAGAAGGAATTTGATTTTCTTACATTTGTGCTGAAAATAAGAAGGTCTGAAGAATAGATGGAGAGGTACAGCTTAATACACATGCACTAGCTGTCTGTACAGTAAGTACGCAGTGCTTTTGCTTAAACATGGGTATTTGGTACAACTTGATACGCCTTCTGACCTCTTGCTGCTTTTCCCAGAAGCCAGGTATCTCAGAAGTGGCCGGTCATATTTGCTAGCTGTGTCCAAATATGTTGAAGCTGTAAGGCTTTTGCAGTGGAACTTGATAACTACGTTTAAGCAAATGATTTGAGCTCTAAAAATAAAACTTTGCACATTTGTAACCACCTCTGGCACATAACTTAGTGATGATAATGCTACCATGGTTCAGGAGGAATCCTTTTTCTAGCAGTTATTAGAGGTGAGCATACAGATGATAGATGTAGACCAGATGATTTCATTAATGATTACTTGATTACACTGGTGATCCTCTGGAATTTTAGGTCAGCATATAGGCTGGGATTTTTACCTATAAATAACCATTCTGTGTGCAATATATGCAGTGTGTGGGATGGACAGTTAAGAATAATTAGTGTACAGTTTTAACTTAGCTGACACACTTATGCTGAGTGAATGAATATGACTTGAGTTCTCAGATTGCCATGCATTCATGCTTACTATTAGTAGAAAAAAAAATCTGTAAGTTAAATTGTTGCATTGTAACTTCTGTGTAACAGATGTTTTTAAAAAGTGAGAATTCAAGCCCATGTTATTGAAGTCTGTGCAAGTTAAGAAGATGTATTAAATATCTGCAGTTCATTAAATTCTCTAGCATAAAGAAAAAATACATATTATCTGAAGTTACTCAAAGGATTATACTATATATTTTAAAATTCTAGGTAATACGTAATGCATATTGATCTTGTCATAATTTTACAGGTGTCATTAGTGGCATTGTTTCTTTTTAGCTGATAATGCAAGGCTATATATCATGTCAGATCAGTAATTATATGAAGCCATCAGTTTGGTTTTCTGAGCCCTTTTTTTATTTTTGAAGATACAATCCTTAGTAGAAGCAATGCTGTGAAGTATGAATCTTTTTCTTCTATTTCCTGCAGTAGTACTCTTCTACAGCTATTTTCTATCATGAAAATAAGCATAATGACTTTCAGAAACTTTCTCCTCTGCCCTTATTCCAGCAAACCTCCCATTGACTTCTGTAAGTAGAGACCAAATCAAGGGTTAGCAAGATACTTCAGGATTTTATGCTCTATTTAAAGGAACTTGGAAGGATAGATTTCTTTGGTGATGAAATCTGAGGAGCTCTTAAATACTGCCAACTGTTTCTTAACCTTTTCCAGAAAGCAAGCTATAGATACTTTCTCAGAAACCTGTATTTTGTTGATGATCAGGTCTGAAGGATTTTGCTTTGTGAAACTTCACCTAGAACCGGACCTGGAGAAAAGAGATTACCAGGATCAGTTTGTTTATTTTATTCTCTGATGTGTTAGTGTTCCATACTGGACAGTTACATTTGCTGCCTTTAATACTTGTTTTCATTTGGTCTACCTTGATAAAGACAAAGTTTTATGGTCTTTGCTTACACTGTGAAATGTATTTTGATTGTACACAGTTTTCAGTGAATTTGGTGAGGACTCTGTCCATTAATTTCATGACTAAATGATTTATTTTCTGTTCAATATTCAGGAGAGGAAATAAGAAGACTGAGGTTCGCATCCCCTGTTGTCCTTGGATCATGGTGTAGACTCTGGCCAACTATTTCTGATGCAGAGCGTTTAGTAACTTTGATTAATTCATGATCACAGAGTGCTTTGGGCTCCTGGGATAAAAAGCAAAATAGAATTGCAAAGCGTTATTAATGGAAAGTATGCTTGACATGCTTAGTATACTATATTAAATATCGTTTGGGGTTGAGTACATTACAAGAGTGCGAGTAACTCAGCTGAAGGTAGTTATGGTGATGTCTCTAATTGAGAGAAACAGATTCTTAATCAGTGTATCACAATTACAGCCTTCATGGTAACTTCGTGGTTAGGTTTATGGATCAATTTTATTCATCTGAATAACATATGGCCTAGGAACTAGATGCTGACAACATCTTCTGAGTTTGGGTAACATATGCAGTTACTTCTGGTATTGATGTCTGGGAATTTCTTTTCCTCTCTTATCTGGACTTAACAAGCCTTCAGTTGCCATTTAATTTCAAAGAGCAACACCATTCAATGAAGCATGTATTCTCCCCTTCTCCTAGTCGTTGGTAGTAGAAATTTCTGTTTCATTAGGAACTCTGTAAAATATAATGTGAATTCTGGATCTATTTACACTGGGACAAATCTTGCTTTGGCTTGTAGTAATACAAGATTTTCCACTGTGTCCCAAAGACAGGATTCGGCATTTTAGGGTCTGTTCCTATGTTGTAGGAAGCAGTGATGGAGCACTCTGTGAAATCATGGGTACGTTACAGCACCAACTTTTCTTCAGAGTAGCTCAGCTACAAAGCTCTCTTAGTGGAATTTCAGTATTTATGCATAATGTGAGAACCAGAGGGATGTGCACATCTACATTAATATTTTGCTTTGCTGGCAATGGTTGCAGTTTTAATGAAAGTGTCATAAGACCTGGTGTTTTCCGTAAAAAATCCACTCTTGAAGTAAACAGATAATGTCAAGAACCTCAGTTTTTGTTTGTAAAAGTTTCTAGTTCTCATGATTGGAAAGAAGACACTGAATCATGATCAAAGCATAACAGAGAGACTTAGAAATGAGAAAAAATATATAAATATAAATATAAAGCCTGGTACTTATTAGATTGCTTAAAATTTTTTTAAAAACATGTTTAGAATTTTCAGGGGGGAAATGGTGAAAGACGGAAGGGAAACAGTATGAGATCAGCATTGGCGGATCTCATTTGCACTTCATTTTGAGTTTGGTCTGAGAAATAGTTTCATGGTCTGAATACCAGCTCTGAAATTCCTTCAAGTTGAGTATCAGCAGCATAACCTGGAATAAAATTCACACCTTCACACCTCTATAAAGAACTACATTAGTGAGGTTTTATTACATATTTTGCTAGCCATTTAAACAAAGATTGCTTAAACTATGTACTGTCTGTGCCTGTGTCCATTCACGGAAATGTCTGTGTTACTTATCAGTGTTTCTATTAGTTGACCAAGAGGTGCACTCGTCGTTCATTTGTGTGGTGTTTCTGCTTCTCTGCCTGTTTGCTTGGCTGGGTTTCCTTTTCTCTCCACGCTCACAAGTACTTGGGTAGTGAAAGTACTTTCACTAGTACTTGGGTACTATTCCAAAAGCATTATTTTGTTACATTGTGCTGGTTTAATTCTTTAAATTAAGACTGTATGTATTGGTACAAGGTATCTACCCATTCAGACTCTAGTTGTTAGGATTGCTGTAGGAATTACTGTATGAAAATCAGAGTCCTTTATTGTAAGAGAACTGTACTGCAAGATACTGAGGGTCTTCCGTGGCTTTGAAAGCAATGAAATAGCTTTCAAGATTTAAAACAAGTGTTTATGAATAATGTTTTTTTTCTCTCCGAATTCCATTACAAAAATAACAATAACAATAAAACTGCAAATAAAATAGTTTGTTTGCCTAGGGAATTGTTTAGTTTGTTATTTGGATTGTAGTGCTGCCCCAGTTCCCAAACAGAATTAGGGTCTGTTTGTAGTAAATGTTTGAGTAGAAATTAAGAGATTGCCCCTGCTTTAGATCTTCATAATCTTCATCAGAGATTCATACAAATGAGAGGAGACATTGCTATAGGCAAAATGTCAAAGGACATTTTGGAGATAATCCTGTTGTAGAGATGGGCCAAGCTATTCCAAGGCAGATTTGAATCATGCAGACTGTGGTAGGCACAGTACCTGTTCTGTGGATGAAACAAAACAGTATTAAGCGAGATTCTTTCATTTTTCCTTTTCCATTTTCCTTTTTTTCCCTTCTCCTTTCTTCTTTCTCCTTTCCAGTTTTCCCTTTCTTCATCCTTTCCTCTTTCCTGTTTCCCCTTTCTCCATCCTTTCCCTCTTTTCCTCTTTCCTTTTCTTTTCATTTTCCTTTCTCCTTCCCCTTTCCTTTTCACCTTCCTTTCCCATTCCATTTCCTTCATTCTTTCCTTCTTTCCTTTGGTTCTTTATTTTTTAAATGCTGAAGATCTTAAAGAATTCTGCTGAAAAATTGACTGTCAGAGTGAATATTTCTGATATTCAGCTGACAGTTTTGCACTTAAAAAAAAATTGTAATGCTGTCAGTAAAAGGATTTTTTGCAAAACAAAAAAAAACTCATTCAGCTGCAAATAGATTGTAATTGAATTTTTCACACACACACACATATATATATTTTAATTAGCCTTTGTTGGGGAAAAAGTTGGAACCTAGTAATAATACCTGTGACTCACCGGTTTCTTTAACTGACATGGCTTGAAAACTTGTTGAAAAGAACCTAAAAATGCCTATCAGTTTCTAAGGGCAAATACAAGTCACCCTCCATACTCTTTTTCAAACTTTTGGCATTCCTATTGGAGACACCTAGATCTAACCAGAAACAGTGCTTTCTGCAGCAGGCTACAGGTGGAGATTATGTCCAGAATTTGAAGTCAGATCCTAACTGTTCTGTAAGTTTTGTTTCTCTTACACGCGATTTTTTCTGTTTCCTAAATAGAACAGTTCCTTGCAGGAGAAAATCCAAAGAGAGATCCAGTTCTTTTCCCTGCCTTGCTTCCACCTGTAGATAATCTCCTGTGAGTAAATTAGGGCCTATGCCAGGAATGCTGCTTCCCCAGCCAGCAGCATAAGGAAAATGTCTGGCTGTGCAGAGCCAGATTTCCCATCTCTGTGTTTATTAAAGTTAGAAGGAGAAATAAGAGCTTTGGAAACCCAAAAAATAAAATGAAAACAAACAAAGAAAAAAATGCATCAGCTGGCACTTGATGCTAGAAATTTTATATAATGCTGACACAGAAATGAGGTCTTCAGCTTATGTTTTCATCCAGTAAGTATTATAGCTCCCTGAAAACTCGAAACTCTTTAAACTTCATTTGCTAGACCACCTTAGACCAGTTATGAAGCTACTGTCTTTTTCCTAAGATCAGGTGGATGTTTTTGGACCCTGAGGGATAACAGCGAAGCTACAGAGGAAATATACAGTCTGCCAGATAGTTACGATGCAGTTTAGGATGAAGGGAGCTGTATGCTAACAGATCTTAAATAATAATCTGCATACTGCCACAGAAAGACACAGAAAATTTAAATCAATCTGAAATCCTTCCAGCTAAAAATAAAATAAAGGGAATGGTGCAACTTGGTGAATGTATCTTGACCTCATGCTATTTTTACAAGTCAGACAGATGTGCAGCCACTGATAAGCTGGTACCCAGGACTAGCTATCAAATCAGAAATCTGTGGACTCACTCTTCAAATCCCAGCACTAATCGCAATGATAAAGAGCTACCTTTCGATTAATCCTGCCCTGGACTTTAGACGAAAGATACTGCAGTTTAATTACTGAGCGAAATCCACTTTGTCTGATCTGCCAGTCTGCACTGTAATGTCATAATATAATCAGCTTCACCCCTGTCTGAAGCTCCAGGGCTGTGAAGTCCAAGGACTTGTTTGATTGGAAGAAATAAAACGATGTTCAAACAACCACCAGCCACAGTGCTGTAATTATCAAAATCTTGTTTGCATCTGTCTGTCATTTTTGCCACTGTTTTTTTATGACACTGAAAGGCAAGGAGAGATTGTGGTGGATAAGAACAGCGACCTGACAGATGACAAATAAGATGTGGGAGGGTTTGCTTGGAGAAAATAATCATTGTAAAATATTCAGGCTAATTAAACTGGGTCTCTTTCTTATATATTTCCCATCGGCTTCAGTGACACATGCAGGTTCAAGCAAAGCCAGCCATTGGTACTGTCATCTCATAATTAAAACCTGTAACTGATCTGGGAGTGTCTCCAGCAGAGGTTCCATTGAGGGGACAGAACATGTCGGTGAGTGAGAAATACATTTTTACCCATGTGAGAGCTGCAGCAGGGCTGCCAATGTGTGCAGTGTCCCCTACCTCCAACAGCAGTGGGCACTGGCCATGATTTGAAGAGACCATTTCTTCAGATAGAGGAATTGGTCCTGGCTTACTGGTAGGAATCACCGAATGAGTCTTGAACAGATGTAGCTCTTGGCTCCCACAGCTCTATGGGTCCGCATAACAAGTTCCACTAGAAGCAAAGGGAGGGTTTAGGGTGCTTTTGCTCTCTTAGTGTCATGCCTTTCGGTGTCTTTCTCCCCAACCTGCTTTGTTCGGAGTGCCTCCAAGGTGTGTCAGTAGCAATGTCTTTTCAGTGGACCACACAGAAGTTCATTACCTGCTTCAGACTTGTTTCACAGCACTGGCCATATACCAATTGGGCAGCAGTAATGTCCTGTTACCTCTAACCACAGCTGTACTGGGTCACTAAAAGAAGGTGAGAAGATTTAAGTTTTCTAACACATGCTTTGTTTGGATATCTTTGTGGTGATTCAGGGAGGTTATGACAGTGGTATAGGAAGAAGCTGGCAAAGCTCTCAAAAATAGTTTGCGTTCATTTTATTGCTAAGACAGAGATGCTAATGACCAGAGAAAGAAACAAAGCTTTCATCTAGCTGCCCTTCAGGGAGGGCATTCTATCCTGTGCTGATGAGGTAAAGTCTGACTGATTTTCTTAGTGTCTTTTGACTGCTTAAGCTTTCTTCCCCCAGCCACCTTCAAGAACCTGATATATCTCAACTTATTTCTTATTGTTCTACATTCTTTGATTTCTCTTTTGTATCTGTCTTGGCTATTTCTAGCTAGATCTTCATTTTCTCTCATAATGTATTCCCTACAACCCATGTCATTTGATTTGCAATTATTCTCTCTTCCACCCTTCTAGCATGGAGATCTCACCCTTTTACTCTTCTCCCAGCTCTACTCCCCTAAAAACACTTGCAATTTCCATCTCTATCCATCTGTTTCCATAGAGTGAGCTACTTGACTATCAGAATGACAACCGCAGCTCGATTAAGATCCCTGTGCCACTTCCTCATCAAAGGGCTGTCTTGTTCAGCACCTGTGACTAAAGAGGCCAAGCACAGGATACCTCAAGGTATTCTGGACTTATAGCCTGTGGGTGGATTTCTGTGCAAAGACCAGTTCTCTTCTGTACTGCAAAATCAGAGCAGTGTCTTAGGGCAAAGACTGGGGATGAGGAAGAATAACAGACAGCGGTTGTTAGCTGTATGTGTCTCTGTCTTAAACTTGCAATGCATTTACTTTCTTCCTCTTCCTTTTGTACCCTGTAGCTGACAGCGGTGCCTAGCATCGCCTGTCAGCAGGGATGGCATACAGGGTGTTTTGCAATGGAAATCTGGCTTTAAACCTAACTGGGTTTGTCATTAGTGTTTTAACTTCTGAATAGTATTTAAACATTTCAGTCTATGGACTGAGTTTCAGCAGGATCTATCCAGAAGAGGCTGTCTAGAGAATCATCTCTGAACCAGCTTTGACCAGCAGCAATGACCCCAGTGCTCTATTTGTACAGTACTTTTGCCCTCAGTCTAATCCTTTACTTTAGAAAAAGAAATGTCAGAAGGAAGATGTGCACAGCTTCTTTTAAATCTCAGGAGACTACTTTTCAGCATGAAGGAGTCCATCTACTTCCAAGGCCTTGCTAATACCATCACACTGCACTGATATTCTTGCTTCCCAAGGGAAAAATAGCAGGGGAACCTGAAAAATAGTTGTATGGGCAGTAACTACAGAAATTATTTCTTTTGCAAATGAGAGGATAGTGGAGGGTACAGAGTAGTGCATAATAGCACTTTAAAAGGAAGGAAGAAATTATTGTGTTTTGATGAGAATATTCTTTCACAACTGGAGAAGGATATACGTGGGGGAGAGTATGTATATAGTCAGGTGTTTGGTATGCTTACAAGCATGAAGATGGGAGTCTTAACATATTGTCTGTCATATACTTTGGTGAGGTGTGTGAAGTTTTATGTCTATGAAACCATACTGCAGCCTGGTTAAAACTTTGGGGCTTTCTGCATAGATATGGCCTAGGTTATAAGGGTAGCTTACAGCTACCAACATGTTATTGTCATTAGCACTTCTCAGAGTGCTGAGACTGCCATTAGCACTTCTCAGAAGGCCTGACTTAGAGTATTCCTTGCTGTATACATTGTTTGAGCCTCTTACCTGCTCTGGGAAAATGAGTTTCTCTCCCTTTGCTCTCCATCTCAGTGATATTTGTAGGTCCCAGATGTCTTAGAATAAATTCCCTGACATCTTCCAAGAAACCATGCTGCTATTAGCTCTAGTACTGTGTGAATTAATGAGTGGGGTTTTTTGATGTGCAAAATCCAAGCAGTGATGATCTATACTTAAAGGACATAGCAGAGATGGGAGACCAGGAGAAATGGGAGAAGCAAGGAGAGGAGTAATTTGAGGGTGGATAGTAGAGAAAAAGGGGTAGACTCATATCCCATCCTTCATGGCCTAGTGATGTCGTCAGTTCTGGTTCTTCAGTATTTATATTCCTCAGCCCCCAAACCACTTGCTTATCACAGAAAAATAGAATTGTTTGAGTTGGAAGGGACCTTTAAAGGTCATCTGGTCCATCTTCCCTGCAATGAACAGGGACACCTACAGCTAGGTAAGATTGCTCAGAGCCCCATCTAGCCTGACCTTGAATGCCTCCAGGGATGGAGCATCCAGCACCCTTTTGGGCAACCTCTGCCAGTGCTTCACTACCCTTATAACAAAAGACCTTTTCCTTATACCCAGTCTAAAAGGCTTATTCACAACCTTGTACTCATAAGCCTTACCATTTAGGAATCCATATGCATGTGGCTCACAAGATCATGTTTACGAGCACGTTTTCCCAGCTGATCCTCAGTTCCAGCTACCCAAATTCATGTCCAGTTACCAATATATCTTTTATTCATTCAGGAGCATTTTATTTCTGGATAAATGAAAGCAGAATTTAATTCAGAAAAATGATAAATTTTGAAAAGATTAGGTGATGAATTGAAAGAATACAAAGTGCAATCAGATATTGCTGGGCCCCAAATGGCATAAAAAACTTTATTGAAAGTAGGGGATATTTGTAAATATCAGGAGCAATTCCACTCAAATATGTGAATCAAATCTAACTCCTGGAGAACCAGGGGCAAGAGCTGGATCTTAAGGCCACTCCTTGTCTGTGCAAGTTACTGGGAAATAACTCATTTTCTAATTTAAAATTGCATCATTGTGTTATTGTTTTAGTTCTAGAGCTATCGACAGGGTGTCATTTCATCACAATGTCCTCTTTCTGCTTTACACAAAGACTTTGATGAAGGGAATTTTTTGTTCGCTTTTGATGGCAGAGGTTGCCATCTCTCCAGGGAGAGATGCTGCTTAGAGAACATAGGGAGGAGAGGAGCCACATTCCCTGCTTAACATACGGACCTGTGCAACAGCACAAGCTAGCTTCCCATGAAGGCACTAAAGGGTTCCATGATACAGTGGGGCCACCAGCTTTGGGATTCACTAGAAAGCTCATCTAGGTTCATACTGCTTTCTAAATGGAAGCTAAAGGGAGACTGAATTTAAGCCCATGACATTCTGCAAGAGCAAGCAGAGAGTTAATATTTTTGGCCTTTGGTCCCTCCAATGCTGCTAACAATATTTTAAGGGCAGAAGGACACTACTAATTGTGATGTAACTTGAATGATTTCATCGCCCTACTCCTCTCACTCAGTTGGGACATTCATCAGCTTTCTGGTCACTGCTGACCTGGGATGCCAGCAATCTGGCAATCCTATAAAGCAGCTCAACCAACTTGGAGATGATTTATCCACTCTGGTTCATATCTGTAGATATATATATATATTTTATCCGTGTATGTGCGGAACACGCTCATGCTTATAATTGTGTGGAGACTTTCAATTTTGGTGTGCTTTATATGTATATATACTTAACAAAAACAGAACAAAACCTGACTGAACTACATCATGTCAAAGATGAGGAAAAAATCTCATTTTAACATCTTGTTGCCAATCCCCTAATCTATACATTTTTCTCTAAGCCCACTGCTCTAGTAAATAATAAAATATCCTTTTAGGGAATGTTATCAGTGGTAGAATCTTCCTCCCCTTTAGCATGAAGAGCAGTTGAGAAACCAGAGGGGCAGCTTGCATGGCTGCCAGAGCCTCAATTGAATTCATCCACAGGTCTAAAGAGATCAAAATTGTTTGAATTGATCCTTTCTGTTGCTTCTGTGAAGAGAAATCCCTTAAGCCTTTTGCTTTCTTGTCATGTACAGTCTCCCTTTGTCAGTTCATGTCCAAGGTCCCCGTTTTCATTTTTTCTTAGGGATAGCAGGAGCTCTAGCAATATCTGTCTTTATAATGTCTGCACTGAGAGAGTAAGAGACCGAGTGTGAGGCTGTGGGGAGAAGGATAAAATACACACGGTGAGCATCTGACCCCTGAGAACCTTACACTGTCTCTGAGAACCGCAACCTTATCAGGCATCACAGTTGTGGCTTCTGTGGCAAAGGATGACAACAAAAGCAACTTTGCCCACCACAATTATTATTCAGATTTGAGACCTGGGTTTTAAAACAAATGCATTTGGAGCAGAGATGTGGAAAGAAAGAGAAACACGAGTGTTGCTTATTGGGGGCCCTGCAGACAGAAAATTATTGTGTTTCTAACACTATTGATTTTGTGCAGCAGCTGATATTTCAATCTGGGTGCAGCATGTCTGAGAGTCTACGCACACTGTCAAGAAGAAATATGATAGTGTCTTAAAAGATTAATAATATCGCTGGTCCTCAGGAGGCTTGTCTTAATTCACTGGCCTGTTCCTTGGCATGTACTGTAATTTATCTAGTCTGATTTGAATAGCAAATGGCAATCGGCTGCCATTAGGGAAATAGGCATCAGTCTTATTGATCCAGGATGGGCTGGATTTTATTTAAGGAGAGCTGCAAAATGTTATTAACTTCCGGATGAGAGGCTGCAGGTGGAGAATTTTTTTGCAGTGTTCCAAGGGAAGGAAATTGCACTGAGTCTTGAAAGTCTTGAAATAGATAGAAAGAGGGGAGGATGTGGGAAGTGGGGCATCAACTGCTACCCATTTGTTTCCAGAGAAACCCATTATTTCCAACACAAATATTTGTTTTTCAGGGCTCTTTGTATGATTTTGTCAGTGAGGGACTGAGTTATCTATGAGTGAAAGCATTTGGTGAGAAGAAAGTGTGGTGGTTGATATTCCATGTTGATTGAGATACAGCTGGAGCTGCGTAAATGGTTTGTTTTCCAGTCCCCCTTACTGTGCTTAATAAGAGCTACACAATTAATCTCCAGACATCACGCGTAATATGTACTCCTTCTTACAGTCTGCTGTTTGTGTGTTTAGAGCTGCCACCAGTGCTACCTAAGGAGAGTGGCTGATGTTACTGGGAGGGAGATATAACCCCACAGCTGTTGTTGAGGTTTGGTCATGGTTTCCTGTTCATACCAGTCCTTGTCTGAAATAACTGTGAGGAAAAAAAGCCACCGTGTTTGGGTAATCTTTCAGTGCCGCAAATCTTCTAGGTACTTTTTTCAGTGGATGTTATTGTTAAATATCATGCTAGAGCCATGAATGTGAGGAAAACAGAACTGGTGCAATTCCAGAGTCTAGAAAAAAATAAATTGTTTGGCATGATGAGGATCCTGAAAACTAAGTTTAAAGAAGTAAAATTGCACTGAATACTTTGGAAAACTTCCAGTCTCATGACATGTCACAGTGAGATAACCTCCCCAGGGAAGGGGAGAATGCCCAGCTATTTGACATGCTTTGAAGTTAGACTAAGACGAACATCAAAAAAAAAAAAAAAAAAAAAAAAAAGGAATATCCTAAAAGGAATAAGGAATACCCTTACTCAGGAGGGAGGATGGAGGAAATGATTAAATACCATAGATCTCTCCAACCTTAATTGCTGTAATTCTTTGATACACCACACTCTCCCAGCAGGAATCACCTGAAAGGAAGATTCAGGAGTGCTGTCTATTAAAAAGCTTATAGATACTTCAGTTCCAGCAGGAGGCACTTTAAGGAACAGTGGAGGAGTGTCGTGTGGAGGGACGTCAGACTGGTGTCCTGGGAGACCAGCACTCTGGGGAGTGGTGCAGGAATGGCAGCTCCCAGCCCTTGTGCCAGGTTCTGCAGGAGGCACCAGGAAGGAATCACTCTTTCAGGAGATGGGAAGTACATAATGGAGAAAGGGTTGGGGTAGGGAGGATGTCCACAGATGGTCAGCGTTAGCTTTTGCCTTTCAGAAGCTTCTCGAGGCTCACAGGGCAATCTCACAGCATTTTCCACCAGCACTCACAACAAGGAGAAAAAGGTGTGGGAATATTTCAGAGAATTAGCTTCTTGTTTCATGCATTTCTTTTGCACCTAAAATATGGGCATAGGCAATAAAGCACTACAGGAAATGGCCAAGCACAAAAGCAATAAAATAAATTGAAACTGACTTTGTTTTTTTTTTTTTTTTTTTGAGCAGCAGTAATTGCTATACATTGTGATGTTTGCATAAGAAATTAGTTAATGTGTAGGAGAATGACATGTGATACATTTTATTTGCCCGATGACGGTAGTCTCTGAGTGAATGACTTATTAAGGTTAATAAAAAAAATTTTGCTTGTGACTTGTAATAATCCAATTGCTAGAATTTAACATCCCCTCATGCATAGTTGCCTAAAGGAGGGAAACTAAATTACACATACGTTCTAATGACCGACTGGCTATGCTTTTATTTATTTCTTAATGGCGATTTGAGAACAAACAATGTGTTCTAAATTGTTGGTCTGTCTGTCTTTCTGCCTGCCTGGGCAGGAACGTTATGGCTTTCTTAATTCTCCTGTGTGATTTATCATCTCCAATTCATTGTTTTGCATAACTCTGCTCAAAATGAAGAAATGTCATTATTTTGCAGTGAAAAAGTTGTCATTTGCATAATGCCTGCCATTAATTATTGTGAGACTAATGCAGTTGTTGATATTTTTAGGGCACAGTGGTACATCCTGCACCTTGTATAATGTCATTCTGAAAACATTGGTAGTTAATAGGTGCCACAACACTGCACAAGTGCAAGAAAAGAGGAGGCAAAAAAAAAAAAAAAAAGGAAGGGTAGAGAATGGAACAGGCTGTGATCTTTACTTAGCTTTTTCATTTCCTGAAGTACATGGTGGGAGACAGCTACAAACAGAAGCAAGAGATAGGAAGCTGTGACCCCCAAGGGGATGAGGGAATGAAGAAAGTGAAATGCTCCCTTCTACACGTTAGTTGAGATGGACTAACTAAAACTGCCTCGTGCTGGTGATCCCTGGAATATGAGAAAATTCATGGAGGTAGTTAGTGACTGTTATCCCATATCTGGTGCTTTTCCCCCTCGGAGAAGCCTTCTGTTATTTGTTTTAGTGGCTTATTTATTTTTACGTTGGAGTTATTTTATGATTTCATTTCAAACATATAAAGTGAAAATCCCTGCATATACATAACAAATATTATTTTATAATGGCCTTTGCGTCTGTGAGGAGAGAACAAAACAAACAGATCTGACCCCTATTAACAATTTAATAAATCTAGTTATTGAAGTATAGTTCTTGATTTCATCTTTGTGGATGAAGTTCACTGCTATTTGAAAGGGTCTCTTGATGCCAGCCACCAGCAGCTGGAGAAAAATATCCCTTCCCAGTTAGAATTGTACATTGCCAGAGGAAAACATCTTTTTCATTACTTTTTCATTGTAAAGTTAGCTGATTTGGCCTACAGATATTGGAAGTGGGAAGAGAGAAGAGCAACATTCTAGGGATCTATAAGTTCTGTACATTGAGAACATGAAGCTGGACTTTTTCCAGTGCTTTTCCCAAGAACTTCCATTGCTCCTGAAGTACTTAAGATGTCATGTTTTCTGAATAACGTGCATAGTAAATATAAATCATAATAATCAAGTGAAGCAAACACTTGAGACACTTGAGTCTCAGGCTGGCAGAAGCTTTCCTACATGTCTTGTTCAACTAGCACTGCTGCTGCAAGATAGTTCAAATGCAATAGGCTTTCTTCTATGCCTTTTTTTCCTTTTTGGCCCTTAAGCAGAGAATGTTAGTGAGCATGCTAATGAAGAGAAGTTCGTTCAGAAGGCCTGTATCATCATAACTATGGCTTAGTGTATATTTAGCAGGAAATAAAAAGCACTAGGATCCTTCGCTATTCTATAAGATTGCTAGGTCCTCTCTTTGTTTGCTGACGTGTCTTAAAATGCCAGAAAGAGGAAAAAATGGCGATTTACTCCTCAGATACTGCATTTCACTGCCTCCAAAGGGATGTTGTTTCTTCTCCCATTTTCTGCCATTAGAATTAAAACAACAACAAAGAAAATTAAACCACAAAAGTTCAAATAATGCTAAAGAGTCTAACTGAATCCCACAAAGAGCAGGAAATTCATCTCCAAACATTGCCAGTCTGTCCTCAGCTCACCCTATTGTCACAGAGAACTGAAAGTTGTTCCTACAGTGGGTGATCTTACCAACCACAAATGCTGCAATATGTAGTCACAATAGAAAACAATAGAAGAACAGAGATGGAGCTTTACTCTTGGTTTCTTGGCTTCAGTAAGCATAAAATGGACTCATAGTGTACATTAGGGTAGTTTTCTGTGTGTTTTAATGTGCTTGGAGCACAAGTACAGTATGAAGTGTATTTCACAAGGTTGTAATTCATAGTCATGAACTAAATCCCAACAGTAAATTGCAATCTTTAACACTACAGAAATAATCCACGTGTCAGTTGTTAGTATCTTATACTCATACATACCACTGCCCATGCTTTTTAGAAAAATATAATATAAAATACCTCATGTTGGTAAGAATACTACAGATAACCAATCAGGAGGAGAAATTTCTGCAAAACATTATAAAAACTAAGTACCAAAACTAATAATCTGAATATGTCCAAAGCCTTTGCAAATCTAACAGCTTTTAACCCCTAGAGCAGCTTTTTCCACTTGGTCAGTGCCTGATATCCCTACCCTGTTGGAGAACTTCTCTGCTGTGGACAAACAGCAGGTCTGTTGGAAGAGCACGAATCTTAAGAGTGCTTCTTCTGTAGGATGAGTTCAATAGTTGCTTGGCACTCTTTTGAATGAGAAGATCTAAATTGCCTTCCTGTCTTTGATATACACTTCCTGTGTGGCCACAAAGAAGTCCCACCATTTCTCTCATAATTTTCATAAATTAGGAATTATAATCATTCCAGACATCTAAGGATAGTGAGGATTAATTCATGAAGATTGTTGAGATATTCAGACATTGTAGTGATGAGTACCACAGAAAAGCCAGAAACAAAAAGCATCTTATTTCATGAAAGACTTGGATGCCACTCAGTAAACAAGGCTTGGGGCCACACACTGAACAGGGAGGATAAAAAAAGAATATTTGAATTATTCTCATTCCCTGGATGCTATCCATTATACAGAACACAAAATGTATAATCGTAATATGTAAGACTGTACTGTAACAGTGCAGTTGTTGTGACAGACTTCATCTTCATATTTTCTTACTTTTGAGTGCTTTTCTCTGTGACCTTAATGTTTTAAGTTAGTTTTTAAATGGTGTTTTTGGGTGTATGATGGGCAGTAGACTAACTGCAGATCCTGGAGAAATCATTCCATCATCTGACTGTTGAATACCCATTAGAACCAAAGTAGCTATCACTGGTGACTAAGGTAGATGGTTTTTAACAGGAATCAATTCCACCAACTGGATCACCAGCCAGCAAGGAAAACCTGCTGTATCCATATCACAAGTTTCCCAAAAGAATGCCTTGTTCTCTAAACATTGCACTTACTGTTTCACTCTTAGGTCTTTGTTCTTAACAGAGAGTTTAGCTACCTGGGGAAGATATTAATCAATATCCAGCGAGTTGACAATGCGATAGTAAATCATCACTTGCAACCCTAGTCCATGTGCTCCATAAATTCATTGTAAAGCCAGAATCCCTGTGATCTATGTGTTAGCTATCTTGAAGCTTAGCTGCTCTCTGATAAATTTGTCAGATTGGTTCATCCTGCTGTTTAGAAAGTGGCAGAAGAGCCTTCCATTTCATTGTGCAGAGTAATGTGTTGTGCTTTTAGATCTTTGTGTTTAAAAGCCCTGGTAGATCTTACTGTTAAGATTTTGTCCAATTGTTTTTAGTAACCGTTTTTACTTTTGGCATTGAACACATCCCATGCCAGTGAATTCCACAATTTATTTACATATTGTGTGACAAAGCACTTGCTTTTGTTTGCCTTGAACCTAGTACTTGAGAACTTGTTTGGCTGCTTCCTAGAAATATGTAATTAGAATTTGGGAGCAGTTATTAACTGTTCACCTTGTTCTTGTTTGTCATGATTTTATAAATCTCCTCTATATTTTCCTACATAATTTATTTTCCAGGGCAAAGAACCCAACTCTTTTTCATCTTTGTTTGTGCAGAAGTTTTCAAAAAAATGTTTTGAACATTTTTGCACTTTTCTCCATTATTTTAGGCTGCTTACATCCTGTTTTGCAGTAGAAATTCAAGCCTACATATAGTATTCAGTATGTGAATCTATTATGGATTTATTTGAAGGGCGTAATTATCAATTAAGTTTTATTTTCTATTTCTGTCTTAATATTTCCCAGCCTTATCCTAAACCTTTACGATCAACGCTGAGCATTGAGCTGGTGCTTTCATAGGCATATCCACAAGGATTCCCTACTATCTTTCCTATGTAGTACCAGCTAATTTGGATTCTATTGTGTTGCATGAATATGTGGGGTCATTTTCCGCACAGACATTACTGTGCATTATTGATATTAATTTTCATTTTTCCCTTTGTTGTGTAGTTTCTAGGTGATACCAGGTCTTTTTACAACATTTCAGTTTTAGCTTTTGCCGTATTTTTTTGTATGAAGTGCAAAGTTTGTTGTGTCAGTAGTCCTGGTCTTTCCCCAGTCGTTTAAGAGCACGTTGAACACCACAGGTCTTAATGCAAACTGTTGTGGGACTCTGATAGTAGTTGTCTTCCATTGCAAGAACTGAATGTTTATTGCTTCTATTTGTTGTGCATCTTTGAGACAGTTATTAATCTGTGAGGCTCTTTTCTCCTATGTCATGGTAACTCTCTTTTAGAGCCTTTTGTGAGGCTTTTCAATTGTTTTTGCTTTTCTTTTTTTTTTAGCAAATACCACTACTTGAATCTCTTGCAGATGTGCCTATTGAGTCCTCATGAAAACTCTGTAGATTTGTGAAACAGGACTTCTTTCTGCAAAAAACTTATGTTGTATCTTCCCCCTTTTTTTTTTCTGCCCAAATGTGTGTTATTTATTATGTTTTCTACTGTTTCTATGCTGTAGTTTATAGACCTTCTGAACTATGTGGGTCTTCCTAAAACCCTTTTTTAAGATAGGCATTAAATCACCTTCTATTCTTTTAGTGCCCACCCCAATTATGTGCAAGAGTTACGAGTTAAGTTCTTTCGTGTATGACTTTCTTTATATCTGTTAGACTGGAACCATTTTTTTCTTTCTGTTCCATATTTTCTCAGACTTTTCCTTTCAGAGAAAGGTTTTCACTTGCAAGCCTTTATAAACTTTTCTGTAATAAACACAAGTCCAACAAATTTGAGCTTCTGTTCTGAGAACATTTTTTTCACCTCATTGTTGGCCTTACAGATTCTGTGCAGGGCATTTGGGAAAGTTGTTAATGGTATCTTCAGTATTTTCTTGGGCCTACGTTATTCTACAAAAGCTTTATTAAAAAATAATAATTTTAAAAAACACTCTTTATTCATTAAATATTACTTCTCCTCTTTGGATGGTGTCTTTTTACTTCTAATAAACCCTTTCATTAGACTAATTTAAAAAAAAAAATTCCTATTAGAGATGTTCTTTCACAGGTGATTATGTATTTGTTTTGTGAGTTTGAAGTAATGACTGTAAATGCTTTACCATAGGGCAACTTTAAAAGTTCCTGCATCTAAAGATGTATCATGATTCTCTCCTGGAGATTTTTGCCCCCTTGCAATGTATTTTCATCACAAGTGGCAATCGAATTATGACAGTTTACAGCCTTGCATAGTCAGGTAAATCAAAATGGTTTCTGGATTTCTTTAGTACCTCAGGCTGTAATTTGTTGTGCCTGCCAGACAAACTGCTGAGATGTTCCTCAAACTGATTGAGGCAGACAACTGGGGGTCAGGATTATTACAGCTATTCTAAGGTAAGGCTTTCCTGTTACATGTAAAAGACCTGAATCTCGGGTAACACATCTTTTGACAGTAACATCTTAAAGCATTTTTCTCCTAACTTCTTTTTATTTTCCTTTTCACTACATTCCTTACTTTAAATGGATTTTTTTTTTTCTGAAATTACATATTGCCACAGTGGATTTTGCTGTTATTTTTTCAGTCCTATAGATAACTGATTTTACTTGCATTATGACCATAATTGCAAGATGGTTCTTTAATATGGAAATTAAAGTAGGTTTAGTGTTCTTAGCACTGAATTAAACTTGTTCCTTCTTTCATAGGTTTTCTAACTAGCTGCTGCTTCTCAAATCGTCCTTTTTACATTTCATGGTCACTGTCAACATTTGGTGTAATGTTGCATAGTAAGATTCTAACCCCTTCTTTTTTCTTTTTGGGCATGGAATTAAAAAACAAAGGAATTTCTTTTTTCCTTTCTGTTTTATTTATATACACTTTCTTTAATTCATAGCACCTGCACCTTAGCTGTGCATTTTACTCAGTCATTATTACAAAGTGCAACGCACAATGTCTGGAGCATTACAATCTCTCACATATTCTTTTTAAGCCTACTACAGTCGGAACCACTCATCATTTGTAAGATCCCTCCCATTTAATGGAATCTTCAGCTAGACTCCTTCTCCCTTGAAAGGAGATCAACTGTAAAAAAGAGTCTAACACAATATCTGACTTGCTAGCATCCTATTCAGTCAGTCACTTACTCAAGCTAATGTACTGCTGGAATCAGAAACTGTCAGATAGTGCTCAAGAAATGTTTTTACATTTGTTTTACATATTGGTTGACACACTTTCCTGTCTTTTGGCTTGTCAAGAGTCCTGTGTCCCTCAGCTCTGGGGATACATCTACCCCAGAGGATGTACAAGACCTGGAAGCTCTCCCAGTAATACATTGTAAAAGATGTTTTAAATGGTTTTCAGAGTACATCAGAATCACAATTATCTGAAGAACATGGGAAGAACACTGAATAGAGCTCGATAATCGCGTTTACGAGTAACCAAAATGCCCTGCATGCCCATAGATCTGTGGAAATAATTAGTAATAGAAGCAATTTACCATTTAATTAATAAATGACAAGGGGCAAAACCTTGTCTGGGTTCACTGAATTTGGATAATTGAAGCTCCACTGTATTTTAGAATCTGAAATATTAACCATTATTCTGTGTGCTTGAGATAATAATCATTTAAAAAATGTGCAAATAACAGAATCTAAGTCTAGTTGTACTGTTTCTACAAAGAGTAAGAATGTCGTATAATGCCCTGCATGCGGGAAAAGTTTGTTGTATTTGATTGTTTTTCAAAGTGTCCGGAGTCTGTTTCCCTTAATGTATAGATCTGTGTGAGCTTTGAACCTTTAACTACATTACAGTGCCAGTGAAGGATTTCACAGGGCAGTGAATAACCTCTCACTGAAAGAAGAACGGGTGCAGCAGAACATCTTGAAACTGGTTCTTATTTCAGCAGCCCACAAAGCAAGATTGATGGAGATAAAATTTTGAGATTGATGGAGATGAATTTTTTTTAATGAAATAAGAATGAGGTAATAATTGTGCTCTGTTAGAAATATCCATTCAGAATGTGCTGTAGCAAGTGGAAGGCTGGGACTGAAGAAAGACAGTCTTGGGCTATAGTATATTCCAATGGCCTTAACTGTCATAAACCACTGGTTTGCTACCAAATACAAGTCATTGGAAAAGAGTTACAGACTTCTGCTTTCCTCTGCTTTGCCGGTGTCTCTTGCCACCTCACATGTTTAGTAGCACCTAACTCTGAAGCGTTGTAGCAGTATGGCTGAAGAACAAGGATAGAACACCTAAAAGGCAGTAGCTTTAGTATCATTCTCAAGCTATTAAAATAGCTTTCCTTCTCTCCCTCATATTGTTTGTTGTATTCTATATTTTTTATCTCTCAAGTCTTCTTAATTCTGGCATCATCCAGAGATATACTGGACAAGAAAATAGGTGTGGCCAAAAATGAGACCTCACATTTCAATCTGAAAGTAAGAACAATGGGTTGAGTCTAATCTGCAGTTGAGCTATCTATTGCTAGTAACCTGTTGCTGGAAACACTCTTTTGTACTCCGAAGACTTACCTTGATTCAGTTCAGTTTGTACTATCCTTTTCAAATATATGATAATTGTCTGAGAGTAGGCAGTCCTTGCAGAAGCTTAATCCCAACCCCACCTTGGTGTTTCATTCACAAGGAATTGGAGGAATGTGCAATTAAACTGCTATGAAGTCCTAGCTGTGTAGGTTCTGTCTGCTGCTTCCAAAGAGGTAAAAAGAAAATTGGTCATTTCATTCAAGTTTTTATTGTGCTTGTGTCAGAAGTGCTGCAGAATTTAGCATGTACAGAGATCTCTGCTTTTCAAGGGATCCATTAATGGAAAAACTGGGAGTTTGTTGCATCAGAAATGTTGAGTTGGCAGCATTCATGGTGGTAAGGGAAGCTTGCTTATGCAATGAGCCACATCCTGCTCTCCTAACTCTGTGAGTAACTCTATTGAAGTCAATGGTAATTACATCTATTAAAATCAGTGGAACTATTTGCATCAATAAGATAAGTAGGATTTGGCCCAAAGGTTGTTTAATATCAATGTTTTTAATCTCTCATTTTCATAAATGCTATATTCATTCAGCAATATAAAGTGAGGTGAATAAAGAACATTCTGTGCTTTGAATAGTTTGGCATCATATGCAGACAGGGCATGTGATTAATACCATATTGTTGGCTTTGTTCTTTGCTTTTCAGTTGTGGCTGGCAACGTCCTTTTCCTAACTGCTGGTATCCCCATGAGCCTATATAATCACTCTCTACCAGTTTTCTACGATGCCCTTAGATATTTTCTGTACTCAATGCAACATGTTTCTTTATTCACTTATCCTCCCATCAGAACCTTCAAATGTTTCTGATGTACTACTCTGACATGGTCAGACCTGACAAGGGACAATGTGTTCACCTGACAAAGTTTCCAACCCAAACACTTTATCTGTGTTTTCATGGACACAACCATCACACTACAAAGTCACGCTTTGTGGTTGTGTCTCTGGGAAAATCTGCAGAACTGCAGCACACTGCTTCAGTTGGCAGTGTTAGATAGGAAATTGTGCTTGCATTTGAGATAGTGTACTTTACTTGGCTACCTGAGGCAGAATTAGAGGTAAATGATAAAAAATCCTGTTCTCTTCATAGATGTACAAGGATAGATGCTTTGTTGGAAACTGACAGTCTTGATACCTTCTCCTGAAAATGGCCAATTTACGATGCTAATACTAAAGTAAAATTTTGATTCATGTAGAAATGTGACCCAGGAATCAGATCACTGAAGTTACCTTCTGGTTTCAGTGTTGTTAAAATTACATAATTAAAGATACAAGCCTATTGAAAAGAAAAAAATCAAAAAAGTTCAGTAGGTAACGTGTAGTCTGTTTCTTTTCCTCCAGTGAACTTCCTGATAGTATTTAACTTCTTGGATGGCCATTTATTGTTACCAGGAAACTCCTTTTGTAAGGCAGACCATAAGGACTGGTGGTTGTCTGTGCTATTTAGCATGTGTCAGTGAAGTGAAAGCCATACCACAGTCAGAAAAGATTCATTAATGTGCCATGAAATTCTGCACTGCCTTTTCACAAGAGATTTCTGTTTTGTTATGTTCTCACTTATGTGACATTCAAGACCAGATTCTGCTTTCAAAGAGATTTGAGGTCATTTGAATGACATTAAAGGATTTTTACTGATTTAACAGCAGAATACATAATTTATGACTACATATGAAGTCAGAAATACTGTCAATATTATAATTGTTACATAGGTAAAACCTGCATGCATTCATAGTAATAATCCATTTATTTATTAGTGTTAAGTTTTCAAAGGAAACTAGAAAATCCCCCTACATATGTATACTCCATGGGAGACTCAGTGGAATTTCCTATAATTTGTAAAAAATCTGACAGGGTTCAGCTCCCTACGTATACTGCAGGAGTTGAAGGTCCATATGTCACTATGGGTGCAATCTAGTCTGTTTTCCTGGATGTCTGAGATATCTGCAGGTACTGTGCAGGCAGGGAAGATAAGGTTTGGATCAGGAGCTGGGGGATGTGATGGATTCATCCTTGTGAAGACAGAATACTCAAGTCTTTGCACAATGAGGTATTACATGAGTTTACAGGTGCTATAAGTAGTAGCTTCTTAGCAAGTTGTATCTTGCACTGTTTATTCAGCTACACTTATGTTCATGATATACTTCATAAACAGTTTATAAAAGCTAATATATGATCTATCAATATTCTAAGAATATTTCTATATGGTTAGTACATATTATACATTTTGTAAGCACATCACAGATGGATCTATAGGCTACAAACATCAATTAGTTTGTTAAACTCAGTCCTTTTTAAAAGTTAGTAAGCTATTTGTTGAATCTTTCATTGATTACCTTCTAGTCATGGTAGCAGTATGATCACCTGGCCATGTAAGAAATTTAAAGGTTCTGAGCTGAGAGTAGAAGATGGGCAATTCAATGCAAATTCTTCTTAACAAAGAATTGGACAGAAATAATGAAAACTCTTACGAATTACACTGTTATTCAAACATTTCTTCTAATCAATTGTTGTAGAGCATGTCTTTTAGCAATCATATCCAAAAAGATTCTCACTTGTATTTACCTGGAGAAATCTCAAGAAGGCAAATTAATTTTAATCCTGAACAGATGAAAATTCAGTAGCACTGAATTCTAGTTAAAAGCCTGGAAAGATTGTTATGCCTGAGAAGACTGTCTTTCAAAATAAGCATCTTATAGACTGGTGAGAATCCAAAGGGTTCTGATTCTGTTACATTTACCCATTAATAGTTTTCCCCATATTTCTGAAATTGGATTTGTGATCTCAGAAATATGAGAACCAAAGGTCATTAGTGAGAAATGAAACTGGGTTTTCTTGTGTTCCTGTCCATTGCTTTGTCATCCATAACTAGTTTTAATTCAAATTAAATTCTAGGTAGCTCTATATGCAACCAATTGAAGCCATCTAGATTTAGGTTTTCTAGCTAAGATTTCTAGTTTCTAGGCTTTGAAGCCTGAACAGAATGACTATTGCTTCATTTCTTTCTGTGCTGAAATTACTCTGACTTTACTGTGACTTTCTCTAGTTGTTGGATTTTGGATTTTGTTTGTTTGTGTTGTGTGTTTTTTTTTTTTTAATACCAAACAAAGGGAAAGAATGAAACAATATTTAAGAATTTTATTTCTATTTTATTTTAGCTTGTAAATAACCACATTTCAGAATTTAGAATGAGGGTAGGTAAAAGAACCTTCATATTATTAATTAATTAATTATTATTAATGATATAAGTCAGTTGGGTAGGATCCCTTCATTCATGCATTAGTTTCAGAAGAGTCTGTTAGCCTAGAAAAATGTATATGGTTGAATGGCACAGAAGATCATTATTTCTTTCCCAGATTTATTTCCACTAGATGGATGAAGGAGTGGTTAGGCTTTGTTGAAATGCAGAATGAAGATTAGATTTCAGTAATGTTGAGGAAGGTGACATGTCAAGATAGGAAGAACTGATCATGTATATCTCATGGTAACCCAACTATCTGTCTCCAGCAGTTTTCATAAACAAAGTACATGATAAAGGGTGTGACTTTAATTCCTCACAGTATGTTTTTGTGCATACTGAATCTTCTACCTGTTAATTTTACAGGACTTAAAGGCAAGCTTTTTTTGTCTGAGCAAGACCAAGTCAAATAAAGCTGTACATGGGGAAATATTTCAGTACGTTTTGACGTAACTCCTAAATTAATATCTGATAACAAAATTTGATAGAACTGTTGAGGTTGGAAGGGATCATTGCTGATTATTTATTCTAGTTCTCCTGCTCGAAGCAGCATCACAAAGATCACGTTGCTCAGTGCTTGTCTAAATATGTTCTGAATATCTCTGAGGATGGAGACTCCACAGTCTCTTTGAGCAGCTGTCCAGTATTTGACTATCCTAACAGTCAAAAGCTTTTTCTTGTATTCAAAGCAAATTTCTTGCATTTCAATTTGTGTCTGTCTTCTGTTGTCCCTTCTCTGGGGAGCATGGAGAAGAGCCTTGCTTTCCGTTTCCCACATCAGGTTTTTTCTACATGAGTATGGTTCCCTTTCAGTCTTTAAGATAATTCCTCAAGATTATTATCCACAAAATCCTTTCTCCGTGTTTTTTCAGTGCTTATTGCAGGGACAAAGATACTTTTTCATCATTGTGAAAGGAGCAAGTGATTTGTAACATTTCTCCAGGTAAGCTGAGATGATCATTTTAAGTTAATAGTGATATAATTAGTTTCCTAAGGTTTTTGCTAGCATTCCATTTGTTGATGTCTTTCATTATTTTTGTGAAGATGATCCACGGAGCTAAACATTTATTTTTCCTTTTATTTCAAGAACCTTTTTCTGCTGGTTTCCAAAGAGGAATAAGGCTGTTTTCTGTGTTCAAAGAATCACAGAAATATTTGAACGTAATAAAAAACCTAGAAGCTCCTGAAAAGATACATCAAACTCAGTGCTAAAGCCCTGTAGCATTGCCATTTGGGAAGGCCCTTTATAAAATTTTGAAATTCATCTGTTGATATTTCAGTTTCAAGGGCTTATTTTGCCCTTAAATCATTTGTAGTATGTGGGGGTTTGAAAAAGAAAGAAGGAACTCTGTGCTGTGCTAAGCCAGGGAGGCATTCCTGCAGCCTTCAAATTTTAGAACAACTTTAAAGTTTTTCTTACTGAATTTTCTAAGTCACAGTTCTACTCTTCTGCAGTGGTTATGGGTTAAATTGTTGAGATATTGTTGTAATGGCACATTTCAGAAAGCATGCTGCCTACTCTTTTTCCATCTTTTATTTGGTGTTGGCTGTATAGGAGATCTTCTTTTGTGCAGAGAGATGATAATGGTACCAGTTTGTAGTTGTATATCTTCCATTTCAGTTTTTGTTTGTTAGAAAGCGCTATTGATTAGTTGTTGTCGATGAGCTTTCAGCCTCTTCTAAGATGAGTCTCTCGTCAGACTTGGTCGGTTTGCAGTATGCATGTCATTCTTTGAGTTTGTCCCACAGGACAAAATAATTCAATTTTATAGCTTTCCTTACTGTTTGCCCATTGAGAAATCAAACAATTATTTTCTTTTCTTAATCTTCAGATAAGCATTGATGGTCTCTGAAATTCTGATTCTACTTGTTAGCGCATGGCTTATGTGTCTTGCTTCAAGTCTCAACATGTTTAGGGCAGCTTCAGCTTTGTTGAGATTAGTCAGGAAACATGTATTTACCACTTTGTCTTAGGTGGTTTCAGACATCAACTAAAGCTTAGTATGTGCATAGATTTTACACTAAATAATTGTTCTTATTAAATAGATTGATGTTTTTAATGGAGTAATTATACTAGATCAACTTCATGCATGGATATAGTTATACTAATATAAGATTGAGTTATACACCCATGCAGTTGCAAGAGCATAAAACAACATGACTGTTTTCTTGAGGCAAGGATAGGGCTTAAGTTTTTAAATTTTAATTTATTTGAAAGTAAAGGGTTACTTTATCTAGTTTGAATTTTAACATACCATTAAATCTTCTCCAAGAAATTATGCAGTATATTAGTAAATCTAATAGAAGGAGTCCTAAGAAGGGATAGATGTATGTCAGATATTAAGATAGTTCGGCAGACAATGTGCCAAGAATTGAGAGGTATTTATGTGTTCACATAACTGTTTCCTTCAAGCAGTATAAGATGTATTAGGTGTTTGTCCCAGCATATATTTTCTCAGTGCATTGTACATGGAGGAAGGTAGATGCATTTCTTCTACTCTGGTGACATTCGCTCTCTTTGTCACAAGAAGGAGGGATTTTGCATTAAACAGATCCCTTTTATGTTCTACCTACAGAATTTCAAAGAATGCTGAACAAATGAGGTAGGAGTATATACTTTTGTGCATCAAAGAAATGCTTAAGAAGTTTCTTATATGTCTAAAGGCACAATGTAGGGCACAGTTTCTCAAAGAGAAACTATATTCTGTAATCAGTATGTTGTTACCTCAATAATTAAATAATACTTTTCACTTTGGAGATGCTCTTAAACATGCTAAAACTATAAAATATCCTGCTGAGAAATAAAAATGAATGGACACTGTCAAGAATAGCATAAATGTAGACTCATTACAGTCATCACAAGGCTTACTTTTAGCAGTATGTTAGTATTTTCTTAATAGACCCTTCCAGATTGAGGGAGCCCAGATAATACATAGGTTAACCTAAAATTCTTTGTTTTCTTTTTCAAATTGGTATTTTATTTCTAGATACATAAACTTTTCAAGTACTGTTGATCTCATGTTACTCCGTATGTTGTGCAATTAAAAAATTAGCAAGCTAAAAGGATGAATGATTTTTTTTAAAAAAAAATTAAAATAGTTGTATCAGTCATCAGTGGATAAGAAGTAACCTTAACAGTGAAGAAAATATGAACAGAATTTTGTTCAATTGCTGCAGTTGAGTATACTGATAAAAAAATGGGAATATGAAGACCAAAAGTAAATCAAGTGATGATGTGTGGAATAATTGTCTGCATAGAAAATATATATGCGTTATATTTAAATGCCTTCTTGTCTGTAGATTATCTTAAAGCCTCTTCAGTTGGACCATCAAATAGCAATTAAGCATCAAATTCATACAGGTCCAGTTTCTCAGGATGTTGAAGTGAATGAAAGAGCAACTATCCAGAAATCTTTTATTTCGGAAGTAGTATTTCTGTTTTAGATAGCCAACACAATCTTGGCATAAAAGGTCTTTATAAGAGTGTTTTTTTTCTTCTTGATTGTGAGTTAAAGGATATTTTAGAACTTCTCTGTGGTTTTTAAATATACCCTATTCATTTCTTTGTCCATTATATAGTTATAGTTAATTTATAATGTTAATATAATATAAATAGATTTTAATAAATAGTTAAATACATTAGTTAAATATATTTCAACAATTTTAATCATAAATATTGATAAGTATTAGAAGTTATACATTATAAGTAATGATGATCATAGTCAATGTATAATAATAGAGTACATTAAATATAATGCAAATTAAATAAATAAAAATATACATTTGTCCAGTTATTGCCTGGATTTCAGTGTAGACTGTCCTAGACTTGAGCACAGTTTTTCACTCCTGTAAAAAGATGAGCTATGTTGTATGGCCAGTTTTGATGTTTTGCAGGCTTGCTTATAGGTGAGGCTACCTTTTTCAACAGCCCTTCATACCCAGTGGATTCTTTTTCTCTTTGTATCTTATGTCTTTTCCCTGTATATCCAATAGTTCTTGGCTTAGGGGTTCCTATTCCTTTCAGAGAGCCCATGAGTGATGTGTTGAATCGGCAGTTCATTTTCACTGCCTTATGAACAACTGGAAAGCTGAAATACAGCTTCTGCAAAGAAGGACACACAAACCTCCCAAGTGACTTTGTTGCTTATAGCTTTGCTGTTATCTTGTGGAACCTCCTCCTCCAACATCCCTCTGAGCTGATAGGATGTGAATGAATAAAGCACTGAATTAGGACATTAAGATCATCCAGTGGAGACATGCTATAATCTGTTTCCATAACTGGCCTAATGCAGGCTTTATCACATTACAACATCACAGAGACCTTAGTATCACAGCATAAAGTTTAGTCAGTTTCTTTTGCAGTTCTAATAGCCTTAGCAGAAGCCCAGCGAGCAAGAAAAAAAGGCTGAGACAGACCTGTCGCTGGCTGTGGTGATGGGACAGAGCAGCTGGAAGCCTGCCTGGTGACGTGGGGAAGGGCGGCACGCTGCTTCTGCTAACAAGAAGGTGAATACTCCTGTTTATCCTCTGGTAATGTGGGAAAATGCTGTTTATCCTTAAGGCCTAGGGACATGCACGACTAACGCTTGGCCGTAAAATTACCAGATTGACCTGGATCTGGAGTCGCACCTTGTTCGTTCCCTCTAGGGGTTTGTCTCCTGAACTGGCACAGGGTGGCTCAGCCCTGGCCTTTTTAATGAATAGCCTGAGGGAAGCTGCTAGTGGTACCATCAGGGAACCAGGCTGCAGACAGGCTGGCAGTGATTGCACAGCTGTGCCAAGCAAGCTTACACGGAAAAACTCCGGGCAAAATAACAGTCAAAATTGTTGCTGCCTGCGAAGCTACGGCAACAGAGGAATGTAAGAGAAACTAATTGTACACAGTCCTCTCTAGGCAGCCCACTGAATAACAAACCTTCCTACAGCCAGCTAGGCGTATTCATGTAATTGTTTGGTTTTCAGTGTGTATCTGTCTTCATTTATGTTGTGTATGCTGCATATGTTTATATTTATACAAGCCTTACTGTTGAACAGAAGCCTACTGTAAGTATGCATATTTTTGGATATACCCGTATGTGTGTTTATATGTCTGTATATTTGTGTGCACGCACATGTGTGCGTGTATATATGTCTGTGTGTTTGAGAAACAGATGCACTGTAGGCAGATAAAGCAGATAAATATAGATTCAAATAGAAGCATAAGCCTATAAATATAGGCACTATATAGAGTGAAAGCAAGCGGATCAGCACACTTTCATTATTACTTTCGTTCATATAATAAACGAGTAGCTGACATTGAAATTACTGAGGGGATGACACTGTTGGCTTTCAGCAAACGTAGTGAAAAGGTAAGAAAACTTTTCAATATGAGTAGTAATTAAGACGGAAGATTTACCATCTTTATTTATTCGAGAATGAAAACTGCATAATGTTTCTAATCTTACCTTAAAATAAGTAAATAAACATAAAAATTCTGACCCACAGACTGAGAAACTGCTACCACTAGTTTCTGTTTTTACAGTAAACCTTGTGCCCTGTATTTGTCAACTTTCTGCTTCTGCTGCTGTACAGGTCTTCTTTACTTCAGGTCCTACAGTCTGTCCAGATGATTTTGAGCAGCAGAGTATTGGGAAAACATTTAAGTTCATGACAAAATTAACTTAAGAAACAATGAGAGTGTGTATGAATGTATATATGTAGCAAATCCTCTGATGTCAGTTCTTGCATTTTCCTCTCTGTTGTAGCAATTTCACTTTGGCCAATCCACAGCTATAGCATGGATAGTTGGAGTAGGGAAGGTTTTAATCTTACTAGATATAAAGAAAACACTGTAGTTATTCAGGATGACCTCGGAAGTCCTTTTTTTTTTTTTTTTTTTTTTTTTTTTTTTTTTTTTTTTTTTACTTCTGCAGCATTTTGATGAGAGTGATCAGATAAATAAGCAGCCAAGAGTCAGGCATTCTGGTTCCAACTCTGCTTCTTGCTTTGCGTGGGATCTTACCCATATTGTGTACTTGTTTCACCATTTGTGAGTAGAATGGATAGCAATTATGTCACAGGGTTAGGTAACTGAATAGTATCCTGTTTTGTTAAGAGGTCTCATGATTTCATTGAAACTACTCATGGAACAAGGTGTTTAATATCTCCTTTTACAACGGAGAGAAAAAATAAAAATATAACAATACAAAATGCTATTGCTGTTTTGCACTGCACCACAAACAATCCCCTTATTTTTAATTTATCTGATTGTTTTCAAAATACACAATTAGCTGACATGGATTGACGAGTTTCTGTATTCCAAAGATCACAGTGCAAAGCAGAAGAGAGGTAAATGCCACCACACACTCAGATATGCACACACTCAGACCAACGATACTGAATAAGACAAAACATAACCAAAGACAGAAAATTAAAATGTCAAGTGGTGGAAGGCTTGGTGTCTTATTCATGTAACTCTGTTTTCTTAAAATATCTACTCTGAGTTAATTTTCCTTTTTGGCTAAAAAGAGGCAGCTCGGAGCATCTAGGTTCTGGTCCTGAACGTTTTACATGGGTTGCTGCAAGACACTTCTTACTCATCTTTCTTATTTTTATACCTGAAAATAAGCTCTTCCAGGTATATATCAACATTTAGATATCTGGGTTAGACCCCAATTTACAATCACTTAGGTGCTTTTAAAAAGAATTTCATTTTTGTGTCATGTGAAGCACCCTGTGAAGCTGCTAATTTTTTGCTCTGTCTGTTGAGATACACAAATTAAACACAAAGAGGAGTCAGAAATTTTATGGATATGAATAGTGAGAACCACTGGGGAAATCTGTATCTGCCTCAGGAGACATTGGCACTTTTGCATTTCCTTGATCTAGTAGAAGAGTTTTATAAAGCATGCTGGCTTTGTCCAGGTGCTGTTGCTAGTGGGGCCCATGGCAGAAGCAGTCACAGATCCTCAGACATGCAACCTGCTGTTCGTCTGAACATCCCCGAGTTACTCAAACTCCCCTAGGATCAAATCTGTAGAGTAGGGGTGATATTTCAGAGGTTCAAGGTGAGCTAATATAATGAAGTGCAGTCCTTTAAAAATTAACAAGCACTGCCTATCCCATAAACTCTTTTGAGGCCCTCATAGTCTATTCCTACCCTAGTACATATTACGGTATCCAGAATAGCTTCAAAATAGCATTGTGCTTCTAGGGACCAAAACAAATATTAAGGTTTTTTGGATAAGGATTACATTGAGTCCTCAGTTACTATAGAAATATGGTCTTTTCAAAATCTTGTAGAAAATATCTGCTATGAAAGTTATGCTATCCCAGAGCATCATATATATCCCCATATCACAGGGATTTCTGTGTTTTGTCTTCTGTATTCCTCCTCCCTTCTCTCCCTAATTCTAGTACACTAAATTGATAATTCCTCACCAGATTAAATTATAATGCTATATTGTATTTGCAATAGAAAAAATAACTTAGATATATCTATGTATTTATATATATATATATTATGTAGAAATAAATTTCTACATGATCTAAGTCCTTGTATGTGTTGATTTCAGTCTGGATCAGATAATTGCAGCTGAGTTACAGAGTCTTGAAAAATGAGGTTTATTATGGAAACACTGACATAGCCTCACTTATTTTGGTTTTGGCAGACACGACAATAATATCCAGAGACCTTTTTTTCTGACTCTACTCTTTGCTAGTCTCCTTGGATTTTATTTTCTGAGTCTTTGCCAATTTTACTGCCATTCATTTTGACTAAAACCATCTCAGAAATATGTCAGTCTGCAGGAACCATTAGGAAATATATCATTACACATGTTCGGTTGGCTGGTTCGGAGGTGGGGAAAATTAAGTAACTTCTGCTGTGTCATGGTCATTTCCAAAATGGTGGAATCCAAGAGGTTCATGTGAAACAGCAGCCTATAGGGAAAAAAAAAATCTAAGTATATTGCCAGGAAAAACCTATTTCTGTCACTGCAAGGAAATACATGTTGCAAGAGGCCTGCAAAAGGTTTATTGATTATTTAACTAGCAAGAAGAGTTAGCAGGCATCTCTAATGTGTTTATTTTTTGTCTCTATCATTTTAATATTTTTTCATTATTCATTTTGCCATTAAAAGTCCATGGCAACCTAGCACTATGCTTTTCTCCTCCTACAGTCATTAAAAAGACAGAAACTGCATTGAAAAACATTAAGCTTACATGCAAAATCATGAAATTCTACAGTGATAACTTGTTTTTAACCTTAGTGTCTCCCTTATGATAGTCTTTACTGAGAAGTCACGTTGCTTTTTAGTAAATGCACAGCTACAGATTCTTTGATACATTCAAATAGTATCTACAATTAATGCTTTTCTCTAATTAAAAACTAACAACAAAAAATCCCAAGCTCCAAATCACTTACCTGTTGTAGTGGAAAATAAGGCTACTTTGCAGTTATGTTGTGTTGTGGGGAGAACATGCATCAGAAATGAGAAGCAGTAATAATCCGTGATGCAAAAAAGAGCAGTTAGTTAGTACTACTGACATTTATTTTAGTATTTTTTGGCCTAAGTATTTGTCCATGATGCCCTTGGTAAAATATTTGGTAGAATTTCATAATTGAGTGGATTTTTAAAGCTTTATAAAACTTTTTTTCTTGAAACATGAAACTAGCCAGTATTCACTTTTTAAGCTTTGAGTCTATTCGTATTTTTCATTTTTAATGCTTTTTACAATAGGTTGTTTAATCCATTCTTTATTTCCAATTCTTTTAAGTCTCTAGATGTTCTTTTTTTTTTTTTTTCTCGTGTTCCCTATGTGCAAAACAGATGAACTTTTGTTTATTCAAGATCTCATGAAATTGCATATGAGGTAAACATTAAAAATAGAAAATTTGCACAGCAGTTTCCAACATTTTTTGAATGATTGAAGGCAAGCTGATTTTAATGGAAACTTTCGTCAGCTCCAGTTGACAGCCTCTCAAGTACAACATTCATGAGAACTGAACTCCATAATTTGTGTCCCCATATTTTTAGGGGATTTGGATCTCTCTTTGAACCTTTTCTGTACAGTACTATTGCTTATAACCTAATGTTCAAACTAGTGTTTAAATACATATCTCCTCTAGACGCTGGTAAAGCAAGAATAGCACTATTGGAACTGCACTTATTGCCATGAGAGCTTGCTTTGCCCTTCCTGAAAGTTCTCTATTTTCTCTATGAATCTCTCTTACATATTATTTCATGAGGTTAATACATTTTATGTTTCTGCTCTGTATCCAATAGGATGACATATACCAGTCTGTGGACTAACTTAAAGTGTATTAACTGGTGCTGAAATTTTCCTCCTCACATGCATTCTATTAAAGAACAAATGGATTGTTTTGCTTCTTTGTTTTTTTTTTTTTTCCTTGACATTTGTTCTATGGGTCAGTCTTCCTGAGACACTCACCTTGTATAGCATCACTTCTAGTTTGATTGTTAAGCATAGCTTCTTTGGACACCATTACGGTCAGGTAGAGGTAGAGTTTGTGGTAGACATCTGTGTCTCATTTCTTTATCCCAGTATTCTCCTTGTCAGCAGAGGAGAAAGTACTTGGACACACTTTTTATTGGCCTGACCGATCACTAAACTGTGCTAAGTTGAGATTGCATGCCCAGCTCTCTCCATCCTGTTCTTTTTTCTCCAAGAGTCAGTTTCATTTTAAGAAAAATCAGACTAGTTAGGCCACACATGATTTTGTGTATAAAACATTTCTGGGGTTATTTCAATGCAGTTTCAGTTTTGTGCAAACAAAATGAATAAGCATGTGTAAGACAGTGAATTACTGTTTTCCTTTTCTCTCTAACCTAAAATCCCAACAGAGATTCTGAATGCATGCCGGCTGGTAGTATCATAGTTAATGTTAGTAGATGTGAATCTGAAAAAAAAAATCAATAGAACAATCAGATGATGTATAGCTGTTGATTTTCCCTAAAATAGGATCTACCTTTTTTATAATGACATGGATTTTCTGTTTGCTTGACCTGTGAAGAAAAGCATGCTGTCCGTTATATGGAGCTGGAAGATAACAACATGTGAAATGCATGTCTTCCAGCAAAGATAATGTAAACGAAGCCTTAAGGGCACTGGTAGTTGCAGGGTCTGTACATTTTGGTTTTGGATGTTTGGTTTTTGTAGTCTGCATACTCCTTTTTTTTTCTTTTTTTCTGACACTAGGCTAGGTGTCTGCTGTGGCTTGCAATAAACATGCTACTTTTAGTCTTCCAATTTGTCAGTATGCTGTAGAGATTATATTAACACCTTCTACATTCACATTGACATTATTAGCAAAATCCCCAGCCCAGTATGTGAATAAATAAATTGTGCCCAGTGGTTCAGACTTGTGCCAGCCTGGTGCTGACAGAGTGCTTTGTAGGGCCCAGAGTCAAGTAGGAGCAGACAGAATATGGAAACCCATGTCCTGTGTTGGAGGCAAAGGATCAGCAGTGTGATAGGCATTTCAGCTGTGGGAATGAGAGAATTTCAGCCTATTGTATCAATATGCTTCTCTTTATAGAGCTAGGGTCATGCCAGTGTCTAAGTCAAGGACTCCAGGTGTGTGTTTGTCTGCAAGAGAAAATAACTGGAGTATTTTGGCAGTCCTAATGAATGAGCAAAGCAGACTGTGTTTCTTCTTTCTGTTCTCCAGTTCCCATATTACCATGTTACCCTAACAAGTCAAAAAATGCCAGGCTTTATAATCCATAGTGTGTTTCGTGCCTTTGACTTAAGTACTCCTACCGGCCAGCATATCCTGAAGGAGTGAGTCAAAAGTTGATCTAAAGTAGTGCTAAAGGAAGATTTTTCTTAACAATAACCCTCATGGCTGAATATGAGTTTCCTTTGCATCCTTATACAGGAGTGCCACAATGACATCAGTAAGATTTTCCTGGAGTTTATAATGAGATTTAGGTGATTGGTGTGGGAGGGAAGCTCCACTTCTGGTGGTGGGACTGGTCACTGAGCATCTGCTTTGCCAAAGGCCTGGCAAGGGGCACAAAAATATAGAGGAAGGAAAATGTGCTTGGTTCAGAAAAGCAGAATTCTGATCCTGGATGCTTTGCTCCCCTCTTTCCACAGGGCCACTGTTCACACATACCTTACATCCCCACCTCAATCCTCTGCCTTCCTCCGTGTGCAGCTCTCACCGAGTTCTGAATGCATTGTACGGAGCAGTGTAAATCAATAGTAACTGCTGACCGCCCACTCGGGGCTCCGTTACGCAATATCGCATACCGTGTACACTGAGACAAAAAGGGAAAAAGCTCACACAGGCTTTACATTCAAAAGCTCTTGCATAATTTTGCTTTTCTACAGCCAAAAAAAAAAAAAAAAAAGGGAAATAACAGATGGGGAGCCTTGCAGTTTTTTCCCTTTTCTCAGGCTTTACCGAAGGGAGTTCTTTTAACATCCATGGTCATTTTCAGTGCCCTGTGCTGCAGATAAGCAAGCCGTACTTGCTCATGCTTTTAGAATAAGGCTTTCTTCCATCTTCCATGATGTGGTGCACTTCTCAGGTAATATGAGAAAAACTATTACAAAACGTTTAAGGCTGAATTGGTTATTTGTTTAGCCTCAACAGAAAAGGGAAAAGAAAAACCTCCCTTGAACTGCTCGCTGCGTGTTACAAAGCGAAAGAGGGACAAGAAGTATGGGAGGTTGGACTGAATTCTCTTGTGTCTTTTAATATCTTCTTTTTTCCTTTCCGAAAAGCAAAATACTCTCGCTGCAGTATTTATGTAAAAAGCTAGTTATGTAACTCTTGCCTGCCTTTCGCTTTTGCTACCTCTCCGGACTGTAAGGCTCCACTGTTTTTCCTCCCGACAGATTGCATTAAGACCTGCAAATACTGATGAAAGGAAGGAGAGACCGGGTGCTTGCAGCACAGGCTTTAATTTCGAGACTTTTTAAGCGCTTCAGACTGGAAGACAATGGATCTATTTATGATCTTTTTTTGGCTGCTGGAATTCCTATGAGTACTTTCCTGTCACAGTGTGCTCTGGAACATCCGTGGTTTTTGCACTGTGCTGTGCTCTCCCCCCTTCCTTCTCCTTTTTCCCCTCCAAACTTCAGATATATACAGTGGAAGTGTCAGGTCACTCTTCACTTAACAGCAGCAAGTGCAGAAGCAGAGTAAAATCTTAAGTTGCTCTAAACTTATTCATTTTTGTTGCATTTAAGTGATTGATAGCCATAGAAGTCAAGAAATTCCTTTAATAAGGATGAGTTGGGATACTTCTAATTGATTTCAGTCAAATGTAAATGTAAAATATATAACCTTGCTAACTGGAGGATTTAAAAAAAGAGAAGACAAGGGACTGTACTAAGAACATTTCATACTTTTTGATAACATTTCAGGAGGAAAATGTGCCTATATTGCAACCGATTTATTCATAGCTTTATCCTCTGAGGATCTGACCTGTTTGTGGTTGCGAGTATTGTGTCAGGTTTGTTTTCTTTTGCCTTTCACAAATAGTTCTTGTCTGTGTACACATTCTTGGACAGATTCTTCCCTAGTGTAATGCTGCTAATTTTGTTGATATTACATCAGGGTGTATAAGGTCAATTAACAAGTTATAGGGCTTGATTCGTGGTTATTTTAAAGTGTTGTCCTGGTGATGTAAAGGACTTGTAAAGCGGGCATAATTTATACTTATGCTCCGTTCAGGAATAAGAGATAATAGTTAAAGTTGACATCTTTTGTTAATGATTCCTGAGACAAATTTGGAGTGAATAAAGGCTTTCTGAAAACAGGAAGTAGAACATTTTAAGCTGTATAAGTATCTTATGTAAGTATGACGTATTATAAGTATATTGTATAGGCTGCATTGCAGAAAATTGCTGGGCAGTACATAGATCTTCAAAGGGGTATGAGAACAGCTGAATTCCCTGCCTGGTTCTGAAACCAACTCCTTCTTTAGCTCTGGGCAACTAAAACTTCTGCTGCCATTTATGTCTCAGTACAAATCTCATAGGGATTTTTGTAGATACTTGCCTTATTGTGCCCTACGGAAGTTTTCTCAAGTTATTTTACTGATTTTTATAAGGTGAATTTAAGTGCAAAGGCAGAAGGCATTGAAATAATTTGGAGAGTTTATAAAAGCCATTTACACATCTGGTCAGTGTTGCCAGAAAGACCAAAATGCCGGCACTAACTTAAATAAATGCTAGCTCTTGATCAGAAGAAGACTGTAATTGTCAGAGGATGAATTCTGCCCTATAGGAATATCAGGGCCTTGAAAACTCTGTAGTTGTAAAGATGGAGCTGAATCAACTTATCAGTTGCATTTTATGACGTGGCTGTATAAAGTGGAGGTGACTAACCTGCCTTATCTTGATAGTCCTTTATCCTAGTGTCCCTAATAGCTGTCAACCCTTTATAAAGTGCTTAGGAGATGTGTATGTATGTGAGGAGTATGATTTCAATGTATAGCTTAGCCAAAAGAATGGTCATATGTCTGAAAGAAAATTGCTTTCTGCCATTCTTCTCAGAAGTTTATTCTGCAAGTTATTTGTCTGCCCTAATTACAACGGAAGACTTACTTGAAACAGTTTACAAAATGTGGTAACTTTTAGCGGTAGATAAGTTGAATTCACTCTTAAAGGCATTTTCATGCTTTTCAATTATCAAGAAATTTCTTTTTATACCACTAGGTTCTTTCTGACATCCCAAGTCTCAACTTCCCAGCTTCAATTTGTAGGCTTACATGGACTTGTAACAAGTCACTATCCTTTCTGGATGATCCAACGCATACTTAATTATTTTCTGAGTAATTATTAATTAAACAAGATGAAAAACTATGGCAATAGCTGCTGCTAAAGGTTTAGTTATTTGTGTGCAATTGAATAGCAACCAGAATTGTGGAACTCTGTTTTCTGCAAAATACAAAAGGTGATTTTTGTTTGCAGGGGAGGGGGTGGCTTGGCTTGTCCGGACTTTAGACATTCAACCTGTGTAGAAAAACTCTACTTCCATAAATTCATAGACAAAATAGGCAAAAGTGATGGTTCAAGCAGCTTCTGGAATGGGATACTAATATTTAGTTCCACCAACAGGATTTCACTTCATAACTTAAGAAAACTCTAGTATTTAAACGCAAGCTGTTTGAGTCCTACCACTATATAAATCTGTGCCTTATTAAAATCGAGGTTGTTATTTTAGAGAAAAGCTTAAAAATGAACACAATGGGGTTAAAAATGGCAACAACAATAACAGGAGCCCTACATTAAATTTATTTTGAATTTTCATTATTTTTATTCCCTGACACGTGCCTGGTGTTGAGTATATTGGAAAAAAAAAAAAAAAGCTAATATGATTTTGCTGTATCCAGCAATGTCCTGACTTAACTACAACCTCTTTTTTTCTTTTATCTATTAATTTTTTTTAACCACTTCTTGTTCTTTAAAATAGATTTTTTTTTTTTTTTTTTGCAAGTCTGGCACTTCAGTTTAGATTTCTTACAGTTTTGTGTCCTACACTGTCAGTAATTCCCTGCCAATACAATCAATACCATCATGTTTTGTTTTGTTTTGCTTTGTTTTGTTTTACTTATAGGAATCCCTCAGAGATGATGCCAGAAAGAATATTTGCAGGGTGGTTGTAACAAATGTATCAGATTATCTTCTCCCATCACAAAACCCGTGTTCGCTTGTTTTGCTGTTAAATCTGGTTCAGACAGGTGGGTCCTGGCACCTGCAGGGAGAAATCATTGAAGTCCAGCGATATGGAGAGGTTCTCAGCATGGGCACAGTGCCTATGGCAGAGGCTCCTTGGAGAAGTGGATACATGGATGCCCCTTGCTTTTTCCTCTGGACAGCTGTTAATATTTTAAATTAGATGTTAGGAGTAAATTCTTTACTCAGAGGGTGGTGAGGCTCTTGCACAGACTGCCAGTAGAATCTGTAGATGCCCCATCCGTGGAGGTGTTCCAGGCCAGGTTGGATGGGGCCCCAGGCAGCCTGATCAAATTGAATGTGTCCCTGCCCACAGTAGAGAATTGGAACTAGATGATCTTTAATGTCCCTTCCAACCCAAACCATACTGTGATTCTATGATTGTATGATTTTCCTTGTTATGAAACATGATGTGTTCTGTTAGAACTTAATGCCTGTTCAGAGCTAGCGCAGCGAGAGAATGGACCATGCAGTGTATCATACTCACTTTGGAAAAGGTGTAAATCCTCATTTCATCCTCTGCTTTCATCCCTAGCAATTATTTTCTGCTAGTGTCAAGGGTGGGGAACATGGCAAAACTCTTTTCACCTTACAGATTAGGAGGCCTTAAAAGCACTCTTTAAGGCATGACTCTCAGCCCTTTAGAGAAGTTCTTGTAGGGACAAGATACACCAAGAGTTCATCAGCATAGGGAGGACGGAGAGGATTTTTTGCCCCGAAGGTTTTGCTCATTTATTTCTGATTTATTTGGGTTAGATGGACTCACTGCATTAACTGTATTGTGAACAAACTCAGTAATTTTTGCAATCAAAACAAATAAAAATGTCTTTCATGGAAAGATTTACTGGAACAATGTTAACAGAAAATGGTGCAAGAAACATCTCTGCCCATAGATTTGACTGCATATATTTCTTAAATTAGTTTTTTGCTTAAAGGCTCTATTCAATATCCTGATAGCCTTGTGATCCTTACATCACTTTAGAAAAAGATCACAAAGTTTCAACCTCGTCTTCTGGGATATGTCTTTTTGGGTTATAAAGAGTCAATGTCAGCTGAGGCTGGAAATGGTCTGTTCTGCTTGGAGAAAGGGAGGGGCAGGTCCATGATGGTTGTTCGGCCGTTTCTGAGAATCAGCTGCTTTTTCTTTATACTGCAAAGATTAAACAAAGAATGTTAAACATTTCCCAATTTAGCATTTATAATGGAAAGCGGCTGTAGGGCCACAGCTCACTGCTGCAAGGGCAGGCGTTCATATTTGGAATTGCTGAAAAAGGCTTTTATTTTCTTTGAAGACCTCTCCGTTCCTCTTCCAGTCTGGCTGCAGCACTTTGCAGTCAGGTGGAGGCAGCTTTAAATTTGTTACTTTCATTTAAGTAGGAGCTAATTTACTTTTGGAAATGGAAGTTAGAGCAGCCCAGCTATCTGCAAAGTGGAGGAGGAGGCACTGTATTCCTTTAACTTTTCAAATGCCTGTGATTTTATTTCACACCAATGGGCAAGCAAAAATTGCCTTCCTTAGCTCCTGTTAGTAATAATACGTAGTATTAATGATCTAACGTCTTAGCTTCAACTCTTCATCTCAGTTTCTAAAAAAAATATCTGTTGGCTTTGTTCAGTCATCTTTATAGTTGCATCCAGCTCGGAACCTTTGAAGTAAAACGTTGGAGTTTAATTCTTGAGTGCAGCAGAACGACATTTTTGACCTACTGACAGCACAGCTTTTTCCATAGCATTTCTGTAGTGATTACATGGGGAACTATGACTTTCTGTTCCTCATAGCAAAGGGAAAGAACTCCCAAGGATGGCTGCAAATGGAAAACAAACAAAACCAAAAAAAGGGGGGGTGTGGATTTTGACATGTTAGTGTTAAATATGGTTTTCTTGTTTTAGTTATTTGTCATGCTTTCTTCTTTTGTCTTACTTGAAGGATCCATAGTCGAAACAAATACCTACCTCAAGCTTTCTTAGTTGAAGCTGAGGGGAATTCCAGCTTTATGCAAATAACATGTTTTACTCTCTGCTGGAGTGAAATAAGTGTTAATAAAGTTAGTTTTTAACAAAGCAGCTAAAAATGTCCTTCGTCTCTCAGTTGGCCAGAATTCAGAAATTCAGCAGTTTTCTGTCATCACATGTGGACAAAATCTAAACATCTCATATAATTAAAACATTTTCAGAAAAAATATTTCTGGTTTCTTTTATAAATTGTAAGCTCTATAAAAATCAGATATCCATTTTCTTCCTTCTCTAGCCTGTCTGCAAGTAGGTTTTGCCTAAACAAAATAGCTTCGCACTCAGAGCTCGCAAACATTTGTGTATTACTTAGGTATTGACATGAGTAATTTTATTTCCCTCTTATGATAGCTCAAATAGATTTGTAAATATTTGCCCATCTTTTTGTTTCTTAGGGGAAGCTTTTCAAAAAATCTTGGGGTTTTTTGGTTGTTTTTTTTTTTTTTTATTTGGAATAAGTCAAAGTGATTGCATTTCTTATAGAATGTTGGAATTTTTGGACTGTGCATCTATTTAAGCACGTGGAGAAAGACAAGACAGAGATCATGTAAGTCATGAAACTAAGGGTGAATAATCCATACTTTCTTCTTTCACCATTTTTACAATTTATATCCAGATGCAAGTAATAAACTCAAGGCAAAAAAAAAGAAAATCTAGTTTGCATGTTTTTTTAAAGTGATTAATGAAAAGCAAAGTTCAAATGAGGCCACAAATCCTGGTGGTGCACAATGGGTTGATTTATTTTGTAAATAGACCATGGATAATTAACCATAAAACAAAACTTTTCTTTTTTTCTTTTTTTCTTTTTTTTTTTTTTTTTTGAAACTTGCATAATGACACTGGTTTCTTTTAGTTGCTGTGAGTCGCACAGAGGGATAACGACTTATTCACAACTGGTTGCGACTGGTTACAGCCAAGAAAGGAAAAATCCCAGAGCTGTTAGCGGAAAAAAGGCCGTTAAAACCCTGCTACACTTGTAGTTTTACAGTGACGCATTTGCTAACGGCCACAGAGTGGGTGAAGTTGCCCTTGTCTGATAACATAAAGAGAAGATAGACGTGCTCTGATGGTACTTGCTGTGTTACCCCGTGCTTTGGCTTAAAACGCATTAGCAAAAGACAGCCCTTGCAGCTGGCCTTGTGGTCAGCAATTTTATATTCACATTTAAATAGCATTACTTTATGCTCTGTTGTAAGCTTCTCTGATGGCTATATCCTTACTTCTCTGGCAGTGAGGAAGAGTCCTCCAGATAGTCAAAATAGTCTGTCTTGCTGCCAAATCCCCTTGTGAGCCAGACAGTGATGGTAGTTTCTCAGATATGTGATATGAGAAAACTGCCTGCCTAATGTCCCCCAGATTTGCATCTTCACATTCTGCAGTCACTGGTGGAAAAGATCTCTCATGCCCAAAAGGAGAAGATCCAATTTGTTAGGTGAGCACGTTCACTACTAATCAGAACTACCAACTAGGGTTATAGCACTGGAGAATGTAAATAAACTGGAGCATGAGATGTTCAGATGACAATATGGCAGCTTTTGTGGTGGTTTCTATTAGTTGTCCATTTTCAAGTTTACTTGTCTCTTGCCAGCTTATTAGAACGATGAGAGAATTTCTATAGGTAATTTCTATAGGTAGTTGTGAGAGATTGGATCCACTACAAAGGCTCTATCTATATGAACACCTTAGGCTGCTTTTACACACCACTATGTGCCTTAAAATTCTTTTATCCATGTAAATAATATTTGAGGTTTGCATGGAGCTGAAATTTGATTGTGCAGTGTTTGTGTGAAAGTTGGCTATGTATGCAACAGGGCTGCATTTCACAGGCATTTTAAGGTACTTGCAAAAAGCCCCCTTCATTCACAGCTGTAGCTTGTCTAGGCGGAAGTAGTGAGTAAAAATGCTTAAAATCAGCACAGTTTTGCATGTGTTGAATCAGTTTATCATAAGAGTGTTACATGCCAGTGTTTACAAGACTTCTGTGTCGTAAGTTGATCTGTAGGCATTAGTTTTTTTCTGCAAATAAGGTTTTTTTTGTTTTTTGTTTTTTGTTTCCCCCCCAATAAGGCACCGTAGAAACTGAGGAGAAGAGGAGCAGATCATTAGTGTTAGGCTATCATGTGCTATCTCCATGAGATTAATGTAGATAACAGGGTAAAAGGGTTGCACATGGAATTTTTAGTCTAGATCCCAGATGCAAGACATGACCTTAGATTGGCTCTTTGAACTTCTAACAAGAGAACTCCTGAGTTCCTATTACACTGCTAATACCAGTAACTACAACACATGGGCTGCCACTTCTAATCCTTTTTTAGGATAAAGGGTCAGTTTGAAGTAGCACTTGATTTGAGCAAGAGACTCCTGTTTGTGGGTGGGAGTCACGCTGCAGGCAACATGAGCATTCTATTTTCAAGTGGCATTGCAGTGAAGACAAGACCCCAAAAGTCAGTTAACTCTACTGTCTTCGGCTTCTGCTCAAGTCCTTCTGGAAAGGAAGCCAGTGAGAAAACACTGTGATAATGTTAAGTGGATGTGATTGTTCTGTGGGCTTTCCCTTGAAACTGTTATTTCTCAGACTTTTACTTATGGAAATTGTAGTGACGTATGGAATCTGCTCCATACTGTTTATAAGCTTGAACTTGGTTTTATTGACTAACTGAATGCTTTTATTTTGTGACAGTCTTTTTCTGTGCTCTACATCATGCCAAGGAGACAGAGGAGTGGTGTTGGCATATCACTGTATGAATAGGTCTGTCATTAAATATTTGAAATAGAAACATCTGAAATAGATCTTGCCTGAGAAGAACAATGGGGTAACTAGCGAAAGCCAGTTTTCTCCAAATTCACTTTTGGGGGCTGGAGTATTTTGCAAATGAATAAAAAAAGAACAAAGAGATCAGGTATTAGCACAGGGTCTTAAAAACATTGAAGCCTTGGAGGCTTGAAGTGAGACACAGAGGAAGCTGAGAGATGAGAGGGAAAAGGTATGATTAGCAGAGGGAGCTTTTTTTTCTTCTTTTTTTCCTTTTTTCCTTTGTCCCTGTATCTTTAAGATCAACTAAGGAGAAGAGAAGCTGATAATAGGGCAGTGAGAGTCCCTCATTTTGGAAAGCCAATTTGTATAGGAAATGGAGGGTTTTTTTTACCATTATGTTGACCTAAGCCCGAGGACCATCCACTGCTAGTGCTGAAGATGCTGAAGGATGAAGTTGTGTTTGGGTATTTTGTATTTTCTCTGGTCTCTAAATTTTGTGGTTTTGTTTTCTGGAGGTGAAGGGTGAGCGAGTCAGTCATATTCTTCAGGTGGGGCAGGAAGGCTCTGAAACCTTGCTGCTAGGAAGGGGTTACAGGCAGCCTGAGCTGAAGAAATATGCAGGATGAAGGAGAGCGTGTTCAATTCATTTCAGACTGAGGAAGCTGTCAGCCCATGGGCCCAGTGTGCTGGAGGTACATTCAATAGTCCGCTTGACGTGGGGCAGGGAAAGCTCTGTTAGAGTTGTGACAGAAGTAATTGTAGCTCAGGCATTTGAGCATGCCTTTGTATTTCTCTCATATGGTAATGACCTGTTTGAAAAGATCTACAATCCAAATCCTCTATTTTGCCCCCTACTTTCTTCCCATGTACTGCTCCCCAGATCTAATGCTTGAAATAAAAAAACACGGGAGAGGTAATCCTAACAGTTCTCCCTGAGACTTTCTCCATCTTTGCTTTGCAAAGTGTGACATCAGTATTCCAGGAGGTAGGTTCAACTTCAAGTCAGAAAGTGCTTTCATGGGGGACTAAGCAGTGCAGTTGTTTGAATTATTGGATTTCTGCTCCAAGCACTGCATTTAGCAATAAACTTTATAACAAACAAATTATTTGGTTCTTAATGAGATTCTGTTCATGTCACAAAAAGCTCTTCACCCAGTGGCACAGGGGGGGCAACCACTTCACAAAAGCATCTCAACACTGAAAAATATCCAGGGGTTGCCAATCACTGAGAATGATGTCATCATTTCAGGCCAAGCTGTAGTTCAGCTCTCTTCTGGTCTTCCTAAGGGACTACTTTATATGTTGGGGCTCTTGCTGCTGCCTGGTCGAGGGGAAATCCCTCAATTACTCCTGCTTTAGGCCAAGATTTATCATGCAGCTTCAATCAAGTTTGCATGGCTTTGTGGTATTTTGCTTTTTATTCATTTGGAAATGCATGAGCAGTGAGCAAGAATTGTAGTGGCTGAAGAAAAAGGAATTCCTGGATACTAAAGATCATCTTAATTCCAGTTATTCTTGTATTTCTCTATACACCAAATTTAAAGATGCAAGAACAGACCAGAAACAACTAACATTATCCTTTCTTCTCACTCACAATTCTTCTGTAGGACTCTCTGTGACTATATGTGCTTCTTAATCCTGGCCAGAACTGGTTTTGATATTTTCCCAAATGGCAGTAGTAATTAAAGGTACTTGACCCAACAAGATTTGTGCTAGCAGTTACATAAATGATTGTCTGAGAAAGCCTCCTGCTTTTCATACATCAGTAAGCTCTGCTGGTCTAAGGAGTAGACAAGAACAATATACAAGCTAGATTATTAACAACAGTTAGATTGTCACTGATATGCTGATAGAATTTTAAAGTTATTACAAGCTTCTGAGGTGCACTAAGGAGTACTGAAGGACAGGACTAGAATCAGTTAAAAATATCTGATGGAATTCTCTTCTGAGGGAAATACTTGTATACTTGTTCATAAATAACAAATAAAAACAAAAAGTAAGTAAGGAAGAAAGAAACAAATACTTCCAGGACTCAATCTATTTTCATTATCTGTATTTCCAGATAAAGCTTTTTTGCATTAGTGAAACAGAAATGCTTGTTTCAAACTTTTCTTTCAAAAATGTATTCTATGTTCTAATATGAAATTTAAATCAAAACTGAAAGCAACAATCAAAACAAAATTATTTTGTCAAAACAAAACATTCAATTGATTGAAATGATTTTTTTTATTATTTTTGTTTCATGGGCAACTTTACAATACACGGTTTAATTCAACTGTGAAACAAAAGCAAATTTCAAAGACTGTAGCTATCCTGTAAAGCAGAAATGTTGGATTGTGCTTAGAGGAGTAATTCACCAGAATTCTGTTAAACCTATTTTAAAAACATCTACAAAATCTCCCATTCTATTAAGACAGCAAAGATTTTTAAATGCATGAGGACCCTTAGACATCGCAGAGGTCATGCATTGATGTCATTCAGAGCAATGAAGTTCAGGTACACCCCATATTCTTGAGATGTTTTTATTGTTGATTTGACTTTTTATGGATATTCATAAAATTATGAAAACAGTCCCGTGGATTATGCAAGATTCTGTTATGTGTCTTGTTCTCTCTGCAGCAGTTGATCAGAATATGTGTCTTTCATTATACGTAGGTTCCCCTTGGAAATATACTGTCTTTTGGTCTGTAAACCGGGAAGCTTTTATTACCTTTTTAGCACTACTGGCTTCCTTCTCTCTTGAGTGGTTGTGGACCATATTTTTCAAATTCTGGGTGTCTGACTTGGTAAAATGGCTTCCAAAATCCATGTGTTTTCCTCTGCATTCCACTTTCTCATGTCAGATCAATATACTTAAACGCTACAGTTCTTGACCAGTGCCACAATGTATGATGTGCCTCGGAAGTGTATTCTGTTAGGTTATGGTTGTGACTAATCTGAAATTCTTCGGAACTGGCTCAGTTCCGAATCCAGCTCAGTGGGAGCACTCTACAAAAGAACAACATGAGTTTAAAGGGGATATTTTTGACTGAGCTTAGGGCTGAGGGTAGCGATTAAAAGCGAAGGACATAGTTAAGGACTGCTCTGTTGCTGGAAAGACTATTGCACATGGAATGTGAAGCACCTGACCTTGTCACAACATTGTGAGGACTACTGCTGTTTTTTTAACAAGGACAGGCATACTAGCCCACTCACACAATACCCTGGTTGTTCTGTTGTGATTTCTTTAAATTTGACTAGATACAATGTCCTATTCTTAAATTTTTGTTTCTGTTTTTTGGACCTGTTAAGGGATATTTTGTCATACAGAACTGTGGGAATACAAGAAAGACTATTCAGAGCAGAAGCTGTGGAGCAAGATAAACAGCACAGAACACCTGCTTTTAAATAAATACGTGTTCTAAGGACAGCAGTGTGGTTCATTCAGTATTTCTCAGGCACTGACCAGTGACAAGATAGGAATATGTGCTTTGTCTAACAACTATCTCCTGTAATCATTGGCTATTTTTTAATGCAACAAAGCATGTAACATGCTGTATCAGTAAGCACTGAATTTAGTGTTAAGAAAGCTGATTTAGCCTGTAGAATATGTTTTGCACTGGTCTTGGACACAAAGAGCTGGAATATTGAGCATAAAGCCTTTTAAAAGTATAAAAACAAAAGCTCCACCACTCCTGAGATCTATAGTTTTTTGTTGTTGTTGTTGTTGTTGTTTTTTTAAGTTTATGTTGCAGACATGCTCACAATATTTCCTGCATGCTGGTAGAGCGCTGCACATCAAAAAGATAATAATGCAAGCAGTAAAATATCCCAAGCAAACAGAATGCATCTGTAGGTCTTGCTTAGCTGATTAATGTTACTCAGATGGTTCTTTTTAGCTTAACTACCATTAATGCTTTGCAAACTTTAATATACGTGCTGAGGGTTGGCCAGGAGTTCCCTTATAATGGTTATGTTCACCTTCCGCACAGCGCCTGGGTTCTTACAGACATGCAAGAAGACAGGAAAGGTACACAAGAAACTGTTAGACCGTGCAGGATCTGGTCTAAAAAACTTTAGTCACAGGATAACATAGTGTGCTATAAACAGGATGTAAAGAAATATTTATAAAGGTACTTGGTGAAATCCTGGGATGCAACTGAAGTGTTTGTTAGCTGTTGTCCTAGGATTTATATGTCCCTTTGTTGTACTGCTCTCTTTAATAAATAACACACCAGATTCAGAGGTATGATTTAACTGGAAAGATTTGTATCATTAAAAACTTGTAACAGATGTGGAGAGAAAGCTATTCTGCTCCCCCCCCCCCTCCTTTTGCAGCGCCTTTTCTTTTCCCCACTGTGATAGCTGAATGCTGGCACATCTCTCTAAGCCTTCTCTTCTAGCCTGCTATTTACTTTCCAGTCTGTCTTCAGAAAGTCAGTCATTTCTGTGGTGTACAGGACAGAATACTCGGGGGTATGGACAAGGAGGTGTAGTCACTTGAATAAATCCTCTCTTGCAGTGTGAGTTTGGAGATTTCCTGATGTGCTCACATATTCTTTCGAAAACATCCTGTCTTGAGGTATGCTTTTTCTGGGCAATTGAGATTGTATGCATTAATCTGAAAGAGTTCCCAACTGCCGGATGTTGCTAACACTGTTACCAGAGCCTTGCTAAGAAGACAGGCTTCCTTTCAGAATCAAATCTTTAGGTTTGTACTTTCTTTTAGAAGTCTTGACAGTCTGATGTGACTAGAGATTCTATTTCTCAGGGCATTGCTTCCAGTGGTAGTTCCTAGGCAAGAGGGATAAGTTCTTCCAAGTATGGCTCCCACAAAGCAATTGGTAGTATAGTAAACATGGAATTGATCTAACCTGTCTCTGCTGTGTAATTCAAGTTCATTTTGGATTCCCTTTCCAGATCCAACGGTTTTGTAGTACTGTAGAATGAAAAATGGCTGGTTTCTGTGTCGCAGACAACAAATTGTACAGTATGTTCTTAAATTCTTTCTTCTTTAGCAGTTCATAAAGCATCTTCATTTCCATAGCCTTCTACTATTCAGCGTGAAATCAATTTAGGATTACAGTCCTTCAGTAAGGAGAAGTCCTTCAGTCATTGTTTTGTATGAGAACTTAGGATTCTTATGCTTTAACTTTCTCATATATATGTGAGACTACCATATTTATGGAGAAATCTTGATTCAGATTTGCTATTATGTGGGGCACATAAGAGATCGTGAAATATCTTTGAAGCTGAAACAATGGGAAGCTGCTTACCTCATGATATAATAAGATAAAATAAGGTCATGAAAAAAGTCATGTTTGCAAATTCAGCAACAGAGCTGAATGAATTATTATCAAAAAGTAATTTGGTTGCCAAATATAGCTTTATTGTCCAATCAAATATCCACAGGTTGATCAGTCTGTTTGATTCAGGAATCACTGGAATTTATTTGATGACTACCTTTAACACTTATATTCTATGGACTCTCTGTCAGTGGAGGTGGAACAGAGGTGGCTGTGGTTTTAATGCTATTTTGGAAAAGCCTATTCTGCAATTTTCCCCTCTGGCATCTATCTTGTTAATTTAGGAGTCTATAGTTTTGATGAAAGAGGCTAACAAGTTTAGAATTCATACAACAAAAGTCAACATTTAGCATACAGGAGATTTCTTACAGGTGGGAAGGGGTTGGAACTTGATGATCCTTGAGGTCCCTTCCAACCTAAGCCATTCTATGATTCTATGATTCACAAATTCTCATGCATCCTTCACATTACATTTGGATTATTAACCCTATGATTGAAATGGTGGAAAAAAACAAACAAACAAAAAGGTTATGGCAGGCTTAGTGCTGCATGTGTGAGGTGGGGAACAGGGTGTTCCATGTGTGCGTTGGCTTAGAAGACCAGAGAGAAGCTCAGTGTGCATGTAAGGAGAAACATGTCAGAAGCTGCTGCAAGTGGTGCTGTACTTGAAAAGGCAGTGTGGCACCTGTTCGCTTTCCAGCCATCATGTAGTAGACGAAAGGTGCCACATTGCAGACCTCTGTTACTGTGTTTGCTTCCCTACCTCTGTTCCCAAGAGGTTTGGAATAGGTACTGACAAGTGCGTATGGCAGTCATTGTTTTTGACTATACTTCAGCATGTCCTACTGACTTTAAAGAGCCAAAATTTGGCCCTCTGTAAGTCAACCAACATACACAAAGAACTCTCAGTTAAAGGGCTGGGAACAAAACTTAGTTCCTACTTTCCTGCCTATTAATTCAGTACATATCTAATTTGAAATCTGTTTACTACATACGCTTGCGTGCATATTCCTTGGCACAAGTGCTTCTTGCCATTATGGGGCAGATCCCATAGATTTTCTGCGTCATTAGTAGAGAGAGCCAGTCATTAAAAAAAAAAAAAAAGCTTATTTGCCTGAGCCGTTCAGACTTTTTCTCACAGTTCTGCCTGTGGCGCCTGTCACTAGCAGTCAAATAAGGACAATTTTACCATTCTCTCCTGCTGCTCTAATTTTTTTTTCAGTGCCAGTACATGTATTTGTTATTCTTTATAACTCCCTTTGAAGTTGGGAATCCAAGGGGAATCTAAAACCGACCAGATGTTTCTTCTGCTGGAGACACAGAAAGACAGCAAGGATTAACTTTAACTGAAACTTAGTACTCTACAAAGCCCATTACAGCTAGAATATTCTTCTTCGGGTAGATTTATTTATTATTTATATTTGCACTTGCCATCCTGGGTAGGTGATACCTCAAGTCATCTTGCCCGGGAGGAAAATGGATGATTTATCCAAGTAAACAGTGTATCAGCAGCTGCCTGCGTTGATTTCCCTTATGGGGTTTCAGTTCCATTACACTGCATATTTCCCACCCACACTCTTCATCCAGCATTTCATGTTGAGGAAAATCATTCCCATCTCTTTAACTCCAGAGGACAGACATGTGGAAGCATCCAGTGGGAGGGCCGTGTCACTCGTGTGTGGGAACAGGTGGCACACATGGGAAGGTACCGGCTGGAAAGCAGCATTATGTTTTAGCTCCTTCTCACAGTTGGAAGGTGGAAGAAGGGAATGGAAGCAGGCACAGAAGAGTGGCTGTGGGAAGAATGGAATATGTTAACTTCTTAGATGTGTGGCAGAAAGCATGGGTGAGGAGGCATGGGAAGAAATGCTTTTATTGGCATCTGAATGCCAATTGGATGCTTTTGAAGGTGCAAGATGAGAGGAAAAATAATCTTTTAAACAGTCTGTGATATTAAGTATGTTATGAATTCTTACAAGGTGTCTGTGTCCAAGTTCTGCCACTGGCAGATTCTACTGATCTGTGCCTGCAGTTATGGAAATAGCATGGTCAGACTTTGTGGAGGTCAGGATGGGTAGCAGCAAACAGAGCACAGCTTTGGTCTCTCTGCTAGGCATACACTTACACTACAGTTCAGATCCATCTCCAGATTTCCAAAACACCCCAGATTTCTGGAGAACTTTGTTGCCAAGTTATCTCATCTGAGTTTATGGGACTGGCCATCCCTCTGCCTCTCTGTCCCACCCGTATGTAACTTTGGAGCAGTGACCGTTTTCAGCCAAGTATGAAAGAACTTGAAAGATAATTCATTTTCTACAAAATGGGTATCTAAAGAGAGGAGGAAAAACTCAAGCTAGTGCCCCTGCTGAGGGAAAGAATAGCAGAACTTATCAGTGGAGCAGGCTTAGGAGGAACAGCTGGCTGGCCAGCACATGCCTTGCTCCCGAGCAGTCACAGCACGTTGTCTTTCGCTCACTGAGAGCTTTATCTTTCTTGTGGGAGAGGAGAGCTGCAATAATTGTTCTCATGTTGTATAGAGCTTGCAAGCTCCAATCAGGAATCTGTAGGAAGAGAGGCTTTGTTAGTATTTCTTTCATGTCTCAGCTGTTTTGTTTTCGTTACAGTCCAGCTCTCCTTTTTGCTGGTAAGTCAAGGCACATCTTGGACATTTTCACATTCCTCTCTTCTGTGGGGTTACATCTTTTGCATGCTTTTCTCTGTGTAGATTGACTATGCCGTTTCACACTAACTCTCAAGCCTCAATGTCGCAGCCACCATAATTGAGCAATAGTGTTGGGCTCTGCCTAAGTTACTCTTTAATTGGCCAGATGGATTGCTAATGCCTTCACCGAGGCACTGCCCTCCATCATTAGCTGTTGGATTTTCTTCCTAATATTCCAAGGCCCTGTACAACACCCTAATTTGTTTTTAAACAGGGAAATCAGAACCTTGGTAATTATATAGAACCTCTTAATAAACATCAGGTGAAAACAAATGTACGATAACAAGCACTTTTCAGAACAGCACAAAGATGTGGAGTTCAAATTTGGCAGTGCCTCCGCGTATTTAAAGCTACTTTTTCTGATTTTAAAATATAAAAAGAAATCAACCTCAAGAAACACTGACTGATTTGGGGTGTTCTGTTTGTTTCTGAGGAAAGATAAAAAGAAAATAAGCACAATTTCATTCTGTATTCTTAGAATCTGAGTTCCCAGCTTTATATTAAAGGAAAGTAAGTTAAAAATCATGGAATTTGGGTTCTACATATTTTCTTTTCTGTATTTTTTTGTTAAGGCATCGAGGTAGATGGTATGAAAGGCATTTATATTGGTCTCTCTGCTGACAGAGCTTAACCTAATAATCCAGGACTTGGATCTGGCTGCTTCGATAAAAACACTTTCTGAGAGATTTTTCCATTCAACAAACAAGGAGAAGTTGTTTAATTGACGACATCAGAAATTAGTATCCTGCCAGGACTACATTTCTTTGCATTCTTATTACTTAGAACAACAACAACAACAAAAAAATAATATATCCTCATTCTGAGTTTTCAATATTTTTTTCCTAAATTTACCCAAAGACAAAGTAGAAAGGTCTACCACAGGACTGTGAGAGTGAAAATGGGGAAAGTCCCAGTTCCTTGCCAGTTATTACTTTGTCCTAGTTTAAGCACTTGACTCGCTTTTGGTGATTGCTCCATTTTCTTGTTTTTTTATAGCATGCCTGATTCTTTGAAATCTGCAGACACAGCTCAGTCTTTGAAAGGAAGAAATCCTCGCTCTGAAAATGCCAAATTAAGCTGTGATTCAGAATTCCCCTTAATTGTTAGCAACTTCATGTACAGAAAAAGCCACCACTCTTCTGGGGCTTTCCTCCATTCAGCTTTAGTCTAAACAGCTTCTATCCTCTTCCCACTTTATGAGGCAAACTGAATGAACAAAGCCAACATAAAAGAAAATAACATGGTTCACATCTTAAATTTGGAGTTCAGGTCTTTATGGACTCCTCCCCTCATTCTGAGATTTCCATATATATGTATGAGTGTGTAAGACATTGCATTTAAAATATATACAGGAAACTAAGCCTAAGAAGCATATACCTTGTAAACATATATGTATATTTTGATGGAATGACAAGGAAGGCAAAGGTGTGGATTTTTAAAATGTTTTTATGCTTTCATAATACATGCATGGTCCATTTGAGACTGTTCTCATTAAACAAAGGTATTCAGATACGGCATAGAAGTTAGCAAATAATTAAACAGGTCCTACTGAATTGTGTTGTTAACACTCCAAAGCAGCCCATCCAAGTAGTCCCACAGGCATCTTGCTTACTTGGGCCAGTTTGTGTTTTTTTTTTCCAGCTGCTATACAGTGGCTTAAAAGTTGCTTCTTGTATCCTTTACAATGGTACTCTTCCATATAGTAGCACTGAAAGGAAGAGTACACAGTGGAAAGGATTTATTGTGGAAGTGGCAGGTCCAAGGGTATGGCTTATCTATAGTCTGTGGCATATTGTCTTATAAAGTCAAACAGGAATCCCTCTTCATCTCTTGCAGTTGGGTATTAGAGTGTAGACAATGAGTCCAAACCAACCAGCAGCCAGAGGGCAGATTGCACATCTGACTGTGAAAGTCACCATTAGGCCAAGAGCTCAGTCATGCCAATTGGAAAAGCATCTAGTTTCTCAGAGGTAGGGCTGGACTTATTTTCTGCCCAGAATGCTCATTCAGAGAGAGAGGATTAGATAGCCCATAATATTGCTGCAGATACTCTCAAACACCAAGCAATTACTAGTGCTTCCTGCTGTACTCACTGTCTGAAGGTGCCAAGTGTGTGGATGAGGTGGGATCATGGACACAGCCTCAGTCTCCCCAGACCAGCTGAATTATCCCAGCAAAGTAGTCTGCACCTCATTGGAGCATGTTCTTCACTGATTCATACAGTTTTGTGTTCTGATGGTCACGGAATCACAGGAATTATGCCTCCTGTGATCTCTTTCTCAAACAATGCTCCTCCTTCCCTCGTGATTTAACAGCTGTCTTGCAGCTGCAGTTCTTAGATCTACCGTTCTTAGATGTGCAGTTTGCCCCATGGCCTCTTTCATCCTCCTTTCTCAGGGCCCTGGTCAGACTCCTACTAGCTGTTGCTTTGTATCTGCCCTCCGACTGCTGGTGCTGATGTTCTGACAGCCTACCCAAATCCTTCTTTGCTCAGAGGAAATAATAACTCTCATTCAGTTGCTTTCTTAGCATTTATTGTGACATCCAAAGACAAATGCAAACTCATCTCTAGAATCATTATTCTCTTTGAAGAACAACGGATTGTCAGGGGAGGCATTTTTTTTGTGTGGATTCACTTAGAAGTTCTGTCCCCCAGTGTGGTTCTCCAGCTGCCCCTGTCATATCCTCAGTTGTTGTTTATCCAACTTTTAATAATTTCCTTTTCATGCTAGAAAGGCCCACATAATTTTCTCTGTGTGTGCATGTATTTGTATTTACTTCATGTTTCTTTATATCCTTAAATTCATAACATCTAAAATATATAGAAAAAAAAACATCTATTGCACAAGATAAATGTATTACGTATGCATACATTTTACATTCATATATAATTTCATAAAATGCATATGGATTTTGCGTGCTTACATTTTAAGTGCACTATTGCAGTCTTTCAGGTATCTTAATCACCTCACATCACAACAAATTCCTGGAAGAAACATACTGATACATGGACAGCTACACTGTGCCCTATTTCTATGCAGAAATGATTTGAGAGAATACTTCTTTGTACTACTGAAAGAAATGAAGACTGGATATTGATTCTCTTACTCAAAAGAGAGAATATCACTTAGTAAATTAGCAGCAGCATTACTTGCTATATCCGGACGTCAGCAATTTATGAAAGTATGTTTTCAGGATCGCCAAAGGTACCTTGAGGTACCTGTATAATGCTGGAGCAGCCTTGATCAATGGATTCTTATTTTGACTAATCCCCATTTCCAGTAAAGATGGGAGTTCAGGCCTGGATTGGAACCAGCACAAGGTGGCCTGAAAATCCCTAGCTTAATTTGTTCTATTAACATAAGCTTTCACCCAGAAGTGTTAAGATGAGATCAGCACAAGGCTTGCCATTACAGAAGCGTGCACAAGTACGAGGGTGGAAAATTGCTCAGAGAAATTGTCATTCAAGATCTCTGGGTAAGGTAGGAATATTGTTTATTTTCCTCTGAATAACAATAGCACCTTTACTTGTAGCAAAAGAAATGGGAAGAAGTAGCAGAGAGACCATCCTTCCAGTCTTAACTTTTGGTTTGACTGTCTCCAGTGAAGTTAATGTTTAAGTGTTGGCTAGCATTGTCAAAAAAAGAAAAAAAAGAAAAAAAAAAAGTGATGATTTGAAAATAAAAAGATACAACATTACTGTCATAATGGGGGTACTGTTGTGATGGTAGGGGTGGAGGAATAGGGGAACAAATCAAGACGGAATATCAGAAATTCAGAAATGCAGCCCTTGCCCCACAGGAGTGAGTAGGATTTTACTGGGAATTTTTTTTTTAGTTCAGTGTCCCTAAAAAAAACCCCTGCAGCCTGTATTTGAGAGGAAACTTGGACAGTTAAATTTCTAGGTGCTATCCTGAAACACAGAAGCCCTGGGCTCTTTCCCTTGCTTTGCCACAGCTCTCCAGAGGCCCCCAAGAAAGCCATGTGGGCATCACAGCTCTTTCTGCTTCCTGGGGAGACTGGGGTAGAGGTGCTGGAAGTCAAGCAAAGCCCTGACACTGGGGTGACAGAGGCCTTCCAAGAACTTGATAGGGAAACCAAGGCTTGATCTGATGAATGGGATTCATTTAACTGAAGGTAGAAAGCATGGATCTGTGCTGGAAAATGATTCCTTGTACAGATCTGTTGTGAGTGTGCCACATACGTGCATGCCTGCAAGCTGCTCACAGCTTTTCTTTCTGTGTCTCTTTTAAGATGTACACAGTGAAAGTGCAGCGTAGTGCTGGTTTTCTGTCCTGTGTTAAAACAAGAGTAAATCTACCTACTGTATTTATAAAATGAGGGTTTTACAGGCATGAAGGACATCCATCCTGTGTTACATAAACGTAGGTTAGTTTGGTTCCTTGTTCCTCCTTTTCCCATGTTTATGTTGTGCAAAGAAGTTATTAAAGCAGGTAAGAGTTATGGAGATTTATCTATAATCTTCACAGGACTTTAAAACCTTTTTTCACATCACAACTTATTTAACTACCACTTTAAAGACAAAGAGGAGCTCTGTGGCTGGGAGGTGAGGAATACAAAAGTTGTAGTTGCCTTCCTGTGAGAGGAATATGATAATATTCCCTGACAGAGAAACTATAAGGAACAATTATCCCAAGCTGTGTCTTTCAGACAATGCTGTCAGATTTTCCACTTCCGTGAGCACAGCTGGGCATTTGGTGCCAGGATGAGAAATTCCACAGCGGCTGGAAGCTGAGCACCCTGGGTGCAGGGCTGCCCTTCAGCACTGGATTTGGGAGCAGGGACTAGAGCGAGGAAGAGGATGACTTTCTCAAGCTTTGAGATTAGAAAGAAAATCTGGTTTGGTAGTTTGAGGAAGGAGTCTTCCAAAGGTCCCCTTCCCAGACTGCTGCTTCTCAAAGAGTTTTATGTTGGGATTCAGACTCTTAGCATACCTGCACTGCCTTTACAAAACACGTGCCACCTACATCCAACTACATGTTTGGTTTTGGGCAAACTTGATGAAAAGTGTAATGTTTTTTTAGCTTGTTTGTTTTCTTCTGTAATGCTGGTGCCTGAAGTAAGCTATTGGATGTGGGGATAGTGATTTAGTTTACTTGTTTTCTGTTAGCTTTGTTTTATTTTATTTCTGTAATTGAAGTACTTTCCCAATATTAGCTAACTGAATCTGGGAGCTCTGACAGGTAAAGATCCAGGTCAAACTCTGGTGGGCATTCAAATTAGAGGTCTCCTTGAATGCAGAGTTTCAGTCTCACTTGCTTCACTTGGAGTCAGACAACAATGTTGACTCCATCTCTGACTTTTACTTATGGAGAACAGTGTGTGTGTTAACTAAACTTCAAGCTGATAAAGTTGGCTGCATACAGGGAGGCAAAGGGGTGAAGCGATTCCAAACAAGCAGAGATGGTGAACTCCTGATCTGTTACTCTGTCTCCTATATATGTTAGATTTTGTTTGATGTTCTGTTTGAAATATTAAATGATATAAGCAAATGTTTCATCTTCTGTTTTGATCAGTGTATGCTGTTCTTGGTGACTTTTCAGGTTTCTAGCTTTTAAAGAATGGTTTGCTAAATACTTAGTTAGATAAACTTTGGGACTCCTCTTACATTGCCTTCTTAAATTATCATTTAGATTGCTCGTTACATCAGATTACTTTGACTTTTACCTGCTGCTTTGTCTTAGTGCTCGGAAGGAATGGTCTCTTTTCTCATTCTTTGTGTGAGTTTTTTCATAGAGCTTTTCCCTGGCCTACCTTTTTAATGTTTTCTAATTTCTCCATTGAAAACTTGGGAATTCTGGATAATTCCCTAGCTAGTAAGACTGCTCAAATAATGGACCACAAAATGTAGGCTGTTAATTATTTTTCTGTGCAATGGCAGTGTAATGTGTGACAACGGAGCTTTTTGGTAACCAGTGAAATCATTTTGGACATACTGAAGTCTAGGATGATTAGCACTTAAATAACATCATGCTTCTGAGGATATCAAAACACTTTTGTAGCATTTAATGAAGAGGCCTTCCTTCCAGACCCAAAGGATATGCTTCACTACTTCTAGCTCTCTTCATGGGGAAGAGAGGAAACTGGTTCATGGAGAGGTGAGGGACTAGAGAATGTTATAATTAGCAGCTGTATTGCCTGATCAGGGTCTCAGTCAAATGCAAACCGAAAGGAACTGCCTTTCAGTCCTTTGTGTGCACCCTACTGGGACCCACTGTCAGCAGGGAGGTCTTTCAGGAGCTGTGGCATTGCTGAAGCTCTCTGCAGGCAGACAAATTGGTCATGCTGGGGGAGAAGACCCTGCTGCCAGCTGGTGTGGTGACAAGAGAGAAGGGAGAACATGAACACCTATAAAATCATTCTGTTTTTTTCTAAGGAAGAAGTTTTTTATTCAGAGGGTGGCGAGGCTCTGACACAGGCTGCCCAGAGAAGCTGTGGATGCCCCATCCCTGCAGGCATTCAAGGCCAGGCTGGATGGGGTCCTGAGCATCCTAAGCGGGTGGGTGGCAACCCTGCCCATGGCAGGGGATTGGAACTGGGTGGGCTTTGAAGTTCCTTCCAACTCAAGCCATCCTACAGTTCTAAAATAATAGATAGAGAGCTGCTTCTAGAGGGAGAGAGACTAGATGAGTGCAAGAGTAAAAAAGAGGTAGGAATTAAAAGATTGTGTGTGAGTGAGACTGATCTAGTGAATGAGTGAGCCCAAAGCATGTTGGACAAAGGAGAGAAAGAGGTAGAATACTAATATATATTTACTTTCAGCTACTAGAACATAGATAGTAATTTTGTTTCCTGTGTAAACAGCACTATGTAGCTGAGCATTTTGTAGTTTATATTCAGCTCTGAAAAATCAAGATGTCTAACTGTATTTTCCAACACCTTAGAACTGTACACATGTAATAAATATCACCATGACATGTCCAAACAGGATTGTTTTATGATAATGGTCAACCAGAAATTTTTGACCTTCATGTGAAAAGAGATGAGGTCCTTGAGTCATGGTTGCTGTGGCTAATCTTTCATGCAGTGTGAGAGTACTGTGATCATCTTCTTTGTGTGCTCAGCCTGTCCATGAGATGAGGATGTCAGACCTCAGACACTGTGTTAAATTATTTTGTAAATAGTTGTTCAATTATTTTTGCCTCAGTAATTATAGCAAAAATGTACTCTATCTTGTCTTAGCGTAGTGGTGGTTTGGTTTGTTTGTTTGTTTGTTTTCATTTGTTTACTTTGACTGCAGCAGTATTTTTAAATTGCTGTACTAGGGATATCTTTTTAAGTTCAAGAGAGAACCATCTAGGCATAAAAGTACAGGACTAAATTTGCAGTATGGACAGTAACTTAACGCCTTCAGATTCCTTATCCCTGGGATTCCTCAAGGCCAGATGGGATGAGGCTTTGAGCAACCTGCTCTAATGGGAGGTGTCCCTGCCCATGACACGGATTTGGAACTGAATGATCTTCAAAGTCCCTTCCAACCCAAATCACTCTTCAATTCCACTACAAAGAGGAGAGATATACCTGTGTATGAGTCTCAGGATTGACTTTGCTGTCCTAGACGAGTTTTCTTTTAAATTCAGTGTTCCACCCTTAAGAATGGCCTATAAGCAAGGCAAGTATCATCAGACATACATGTGTGGGACATTTAATAATGGTATTACTTGAAAAATGCTATCACTGTTACAGTTTATTTATTCACTTCTTAAACATACAAACAGTTGAAAAGGGTCTGTGTGATGATTAAGGAGATGATTTTACACATTAAGATCATGATAATCAGACCTCACACTTCTAAGGCAGCAACAAAAAGATGCAAATACATTTTGGAAAAGCATTATCCTATCTGTAGTTGTCACTGGTTGGTTTGGCTGAGATGCACATCATGATAACTAGACTTCATATTACTAAAACACAGTTTCTTAAGACATGTCTTCCACAGGATAAATCAAGAAAATGGAACACCACCAATATGAAAAACTTGGTTAGATTTTTAAGTCCTTACAACAAATGCTGACATTCAGACCAAGGCCACTGATTCTCAGCTGTTTGTCCTGTATCCTGGATACGTACAACATGGGAGAGAGGTCAGTAACTGGAAAAAGTTAGCCTGATGTAGGGTTCCATGTTGGAACAATGTGTTTATTCAGTTATTCCAGTCATAGGAGGATGGTCTTTGGCCTAATTTCATGTTGTCTCTGTAGTACCAAGCAGACTAATCTTGAGCATCTCATCTAAGGGATTCTTCAGCACAACTGTACTGTGTTTGGTTTGGAATACCGGGCTGCAGCACTGCTCTTCAAAGCTGGCTTCAATGCACAGCCATTGCTCCTCACTGGCTCCTGAGAGGCCTTTCAGATGTATGCTTTGCATTTGTATGCATTGTTTTCACTCTTACTGCAGTTTTCTTTTCAAAGAGTAGACAGAGATGATTCACTGCTGTTGACTCCATGATCTGCTTCCCATTTCAACCTCCACATGCCTAAAAAGTTTAGTAGTTGGCAGTGTATCTCCTGGAAATGATGTCTGAGCAGTGAGCCATTAAAAAGCAAAATGAAAGGTGAAACTCCTTTTGGTTTGCATAGCAGGAGTTCTAGGGGTGCAAATGAACACCCATTTTGCTGATCATTGTACCTAGGGATCTGAGGAAAGAGAAGGAGTTTCTTTCTAAGCAAATACACCTACTGAAAGCCAACAACCTCTCTTCCTTGCTGTATTAGCTGGTAGGAACACAACTGAAAAGTAGCTTTTTGTGTTCTTCATATGACATATGTTGAAATACCAGGAAGATACCAAGTACCATAGTGAGGAGTGAATAGTGCAGACATATACTTATTTTGGCTTTATCATTGAATCACTGCATGAATTTGGTCATTTAATATCTGTGTCTCAGTTTTGCCTGGTATTTAGTGCACGTTGATGCATACTGCAGTCTTTGATGCTACAGTTTATTTCTGTAGATTCCAAGACCCAGCAGTGCTTTAGGTAATGTGTACCCATGCAGTGTATGCTTCAATAACTTACAGTTTAACCAGATTGTGACTGGTAGAAACTTCATTATGCTAACTTTCCCCATCAAAACCAAATCTCTGTTTTAAGCCTCCGTGAAGCAACAGCACATTTCTGGATATTGGAAAAGGCTCAGATATACTTGAATGAATTTATTAATGAAGTATTCCCTCACAACAAACAGATTTGTGCTCTCCTATAATTAAACAGTGCATCAGTAGTATTTCTCACCTTCCTTTTAGAGAAAGTGAAAACAAGCACCATGCAATGCTGGATAGTTTTCTGCAAAATGAAAGTTTTGTTGCTTTTGAATACTTGCGAGTATTATATTATCATAAACATATGTTTTATTTTCTTATATGTTAATATAGTTTTTTGTTTGCATTCAAATATTCTCCTGAAGAAAGAGTGTTGTTCGCACATGAAAATCTTAAATGAGACTAACTTGAAACAGAAGTAAAGCTAGCACATCTGTTTTAATATCTCAGAAAGTAAACCAGCTGTGTATATATGATATATACATGCTAATGGTGGATGTTAAATTAGATTTTAAGAATTTGTTTCAGCTTAATAGCCTAAAATGTTATTAGTAACATAGGTAAGGAAATTACTTAATAAAAAATATATGATTTTTAACCTGACAATGTCCCTCTTAATTAAGTTATGAGATCCTTAGATGAATGATGTTATAAAAGTACAGTGTGTAGCTTCTATTATTTATAACAGAATGCCAAAGAGGTAGCTCATACCGATTAAAGAAAGGAAAATCTCATTGAAATTTGCCATTCTGCGTAAGTGAATGGTGAATATTTCTAGAGAGTTCATAAAGCCTTATCTCAAACACAGCACACATCTAGCTCCTTTTGATGCAGGAATTACACGTTGGGAAAATAATGGCGATACTATTAAATTAATAACAAGAATATTCCTAACAGAATCAGAAATGTGATGAAAAATACAAATATTTCAGTTGTGTTGCCTGATGAAATTTGAATTAGAACTGTGGATACCCTCACCTAATTTACAAAGTAGGAATCGCGTGGATTTTATTTGTTTATTTATAAGATCTTCAAGTATTCCTAATAGTCAGCTAATTGAGCTCCCCTACAAAGGACCCCTGTGGGAATTATTTCGTCCTGCACTAAGCTGGTCTAGGTTGTCTATCCTTCAGCATGGCAAGCAGTATAGAGCTGCAGATCTTTAATCTTCAGATCTCCTAATGATGACAGCAAAGATTTGGGGTTTTCAAGCCTCACTCTTGACTTGTTGCAGGGCTAAGGAGGGATGATGTATGACCCACAGCAGAGCTGTGCTGGCACAGGGCAGTGCTGAATCATTTCCGTTCTTCATAGCAGGGTGGGAAGCAATTCAGCAGGGACTGCAGAATCCAACCCTAGCAACTCACCCGGGATCCCAGCTGCAAACTAGCCCAGCTCAGTTGTACAGTAAAACAGCAGGACCCTTGAGAAAGTTTGTTATCACTTACTTCTCAACTGCTGTTGGAGATCCCCGACCTCAGTTCTTTCCTTGTCTGTGGCATGTGTCTTGTGGCTTACAGCACTATAGAGATCCCATGTGGTAAACGGCTTTAAGAGAAGGAAGTATCTTGACATAAGAGAATCAAGAGGGTGACTATTCATTTTGTTGGTGTTTAACTTTTCATCAGTGAACTTTTACCTCAGCCAACTTATTGTAGTAATTAGGTACTTCAGAAATAAAATTATCTACAGTTTAAGCATGTAAAAAAGCTGAAGTATTGAAACCAATGGTAAATTTTTGTTTTGTTTTGTTTTCTTAGAGGGCTTTTTTGTTTGTTTTTATTTTTTTTCTTTCATGTTAAGTATTCAAGTCATTGAGGTAGAGTTGAGTTGATTAGTATCTCTTAATTTCTCTTTCCATTGCTTACCACTCTCTTTAGGGCTATAAAAATAATATATAGAGTTTCAATCAAAATGTATGCAGCATAAGCAGACTACAGAGAAGATCTTGTAATGTATTTGAAACATAGTCCGCCTTCAGAAAACTCCAAAACAACACGAATAATGAAGTAATTCATGTTAAAGGCTTGATTCTGGGAATACAGTTTAAGGACTCGAAAGACAGAACTCCTAAGCACATCTTCAAGAAAGTACATGTCATATCTTAACATGATTATCATTTTAAGCCTGTTTTCTATAGCAGTTCAAGTTCAAGCTATGACCCGTAGAACTGATAGAATGTAATCAAGTCTTATGATGATCAAGCTTGGCATGAAAAATGAATGTATGTAAGGCTTTGGCATAGATTAACCACGTGCCACAGATGCGTTCAATGTGTTTCCTGTTTTGCTTTATAAACACTCCCAGTCCAATCCTTTAGAGACATTTTTATCTGCTAATAAGCATAATTACAGTAATTCCCGCTGTCATTTATAAAATTATAAGACATTTCTGTAGTTGGTTGTGAAGTTTAAGACTGCTGAGTTTCTCTGACCAGGGAAGTTCTACTGAATTCCTTAGAAGTCACTGGCACACCTAGTCTGGCAGTGCTTTTTCTATTAGATCATTAGTCTGTTATGAACCTTTGACTGCACAGACATTTCCACCAGATAGACAAGAAGTTCTGGTTCTCACGCCTGGCCCCTTTGTGCAATTTAATACTGGATAGACAGTGTCTGAATTTCTTCTGAATCTGGCAGTTTTGAATCTTGACTGATTGCACTGATGCCTGAAAGCTTCATCATTGTGCATTTCCGCAGGCCTACAGTGTTTAAACTCAATGTGGTGAGGGGTCCTGTAAATCTGACCATCTGCAGAGAGTTTTCAGGAGCATCGCAGAGGGAGGGAAGTGCTCTGACACAACTCCACTGTAAATGGTGTGCCTTGAGGGACCTTGAGGTAGGGAGGCTGTCCTGAAGACCTTCTGGCGCTCATTGCAGCTAACTGTGTTATATCTAACTTCATCCATCCCTTCTATTGAGAAACTCCTTTGCCATGTTTTTAAGATACAATCAATCCACACAATTTAGAAACCTGATGTTATCCTCCAGGACAAGAGTGTTTTTTGTGGGCATTCATGACAACAGAAAACTGTGTCATTTATCAGCTTTTCATCTTTCTGTAGTTTCCAAAAAACTTGCCTCAGATAGCAAGCAGGTTTCACTCTTCCTGGCTCCACAGGCAATAAATAGGTGTCTTGTGCCATCTTACACACTGGACATCTGCAAGTCAATGGTATAAATATCTTCTTGCATGAAGGAGACTCAGGCTTCATGTATTTAAAGTTATCCTACTTAGTTATTCAATATAATACCATGAAGTTTACAAGAAGTAGGGTAGTCAGGTGACTAGACACCTGAACACATCCAGAGACTGGACTTTGATTATGTATAATAGCGGTACATATGAAGTGTCTGATACATTTCCCTATTTCAAGAGTTCGGCGTGTCCTTTTAAACTGGTAGGAGTTTTGCCACTGACTTGAATTTAAATTGTGAAAGGATTTTTGTTTTGAGAAAAGATATCTAAAAGTTCCAGAACACGCACATCTGTTAGCCAGACGTCACTTCAAAACCCTAAGCTCAGTAGAAAGTTTTAGAGGCTTTGTGGAAAATAATGGACTGCTCTGGGGAACTGTGGAATATTGAGATTAATCATCTAGACAGAAGTTTGTGAGTCTAGGGACTATTCAGCACAGAAATGCTGAAGTCACTAGCAAAATGTTCTGGTAGGTCACTCAGTTCTACTGAAAAGGAGTCCTTTAACTTGTGAAATCCTTCTGTCTAAAGGTGGGTTGGGGTACAGTAGTTCAGACAGGAACAGCTCTGATTAAAACTGTGACTGATACTAATTTCACCCTCACTGGTATTTCTTCCATGCAACTGCTGTTTCCTCTTCCTAATTCACATTATAGTGAGGTTTTTTGTTTATCCATATGAATAGACAAGCTCATGAAATGGTCTCAAGCAGCAAATGGCTTTGGAAGCCAGACAAAGTGAACTAATCTCCAGTTTATAAACGTATTGCGATACTGAAAGAGCAAATGTTTCAGCAAGAAGCTTTAAGGAGGAATTGGGGTGTGGAGTTTCTGAAGGAAAGAAGTTGGAGGTGACAGCATACAGGAAGGCCTAAGCTCAATGGCAGACTGACTAGAGAAATTTGATTATATAAAGAGGGATAATGGATGAATCAACTGGAAAAACAGACACCAGAGAGAGCAGGCAGAATACAAGAAAAGAAGCATTTGACTGTAGGAAAACAAAACCAAGCAAACTGAGCGGTTTCCTACAAGCCAGTCTTTGAAACTGAATGGAGTACGCGAGATTTTTAAAATATCATTTATTTCTTAGACTGCTGGGGACAGGACCCAGCAAGGGAAGAAGTGACTGCTACTACACAGCTCAAACTGCTTCAAAGGTCTGTCCTGTGTAATGAGTGGTGCAAAGCATCTCACCATTTCTGGATCAAAGTCACTAGACTAAGTACAAAAATTTGTTCAAAGGGCAACTCCAGCAGTCCTTAACCCCAGTGGCAAAACTGCCGGTGTTCCATACATGAATGTCAGGAAAACAGAGGATACAGGTGCACTGAGCCAACTGTTCTTTTTTTCTTTTTTTGACTTTATTGTAGAAAAGGCTTTGCAGGATGAGAAAGGGAGGGGTCACCCTCTGGTAATGCAGGGCTCTGTAGACGCTCTTTCCACCTGCCCCCAGTTTGCCTTATTCTTTGCATTATTCAGCAGAGGCCGGTCTTCCAGCCTGAAAGGAAGACTTTCCAGAGAGTTATGGGCAAGCAGTCTGAATGGGAACTGTTCTGCAAACTTAATTGTAACATTTGCAGTTAAATGCAAACCAGTAACAATGCAATGGGATTAGCTGCCTTCAGCAGAGAGAGGCCAGGTACAAATGCTTTAGTTAGTTGAACCTGAATTTGAACTAGTCACCTTTCAGCATCTTAAAAGAAACATTCTCACCTCTCGTTCAGGATATAGTCCTCCTTTTTCCTTTTTCCCTTGTCTGTGTGTACAGTGAAATCATAGTCAAAGCAAAGCAAACAACTATGTTTGATTCTCCTTAGGGCTATATTGAAATCAATGAAGCATCTTTGTGATCTGTTGTTCTTAAAAATGTATGCATTGAGTCACTCCCTCAGCATCTTCTTGCAGTCCAGAACAGGATTTCACCTCAGGTTTCAGTCATTGGTTGCAAGGCAGAGGGGAATTGTGGGTGCTTTAATTTTGCTCCCAAGCAGGCTTTCCTACCACCATTAGCCTCTGCAGTTGCTGACTAGCAACGGAGGTGGTTATTTGGGTGCCATTCCTTTCAGGTATTGAAGCCACAGTGAGTTTGAAAGGGCTCAGCAGACTCTTCATGCTGCACGCTGTCAGCAGGCTGAGCTCAGGCAAGCTCTTGCTGGAGTTGGTTGAGGTTTTTCCTAAGTGACAAATGAGTTAAAAAATTGAGGCAAGATTCTGATCTTTTACCCAGGCACAACTCCAGCAACTTTGAAAGAGTTACTTTTGACTTACAGTGCTATAACACAGATCAGAGTCTGGGCTTCGATCAGGGCTTCAGCATTTGGCCTTGCTTCTGTGTAGCTTTTATTAATTTATTTATTTTAGAAAAATGGACAATTACATTGACTTTAATAACCCTTACCTCAAAGTTCACATGAAAGAAAACTTTTTATTTAAAGGGAAAAAAAAAAAACCCTCTAAAAATAATAATAATAAAAAAAAGTGTTTAGCTATGGTCAGCCAGGGTGGGAAATTCCATTGTGGCTGCAAGCCCATGGCAGGTAGAGTGGAATTTAATGAAGGAAACTGCTGTGTTTTTGTGTCTTTCTGTATGTTTTTCCTTTAAAACCAAGAGCTGGGCAGGCTTCCCATTTGACCTGATGTGACCCAAGCAAATTGCTTCTTATATAAAAACAACTGCAGACTTGGAGAATGTGAAAATGCACTGTATCCTTTTTCCAACTCAGGGAAAATGAAAGCCTGAGAAACAGGACGGCCCTGTCAATACTCGTTGAGCAAAACTATCACTCAAACCTGATAAAGAGAGATTAGAACAGGCTTCCTTATGCCAGAGGGATTCAATGTAAGTTAGATCTCTTTATGTTTTGTGTTGGTTTTTTTAAACAGACACACTTACCGTCAGTAAGGGGAAAATCCATTTTTCAGACACTGTTTCTTGTAAAGAGGAGAAAAGGGGCACTTGTAAAGGAGGAGAGGGAGGGAAAGGGGGCAAAAACAACCTTAAGTAATACACCCAAACTAAATGACAGAAATTGATAATTGCTAAAATGTAGGCAAAAAGCCCAGCTTTGAGCTTCTGCTGTAACTTGGGAGAGCGCAGGCACGGGGATTCAGGGTGTGTCTGCTGATATTGTATTCAGATGTGTTGCCTTGGCATGTGTACTGACGGATTTATTTAAAAAACAAAGCCAAAAAAAAGCATTGTGTGCTCGTGAAATGACTTCATAAAATCCTTCCCTTTATGAATTATTTTGATCACAGGGCTTGTTGTTTAAATTTCTAAAGTACGGTGTGTTGTTTTTTTTTTTTTTTAATTGCCTTCTTTTCAGAACTGTCTGTTCTAAAGTTGGCACCTTCTGCATAACAGCGTGTGGAGATTAAAGGAGAGGGGAGGGAGAGGAGCTGGGGGGGCTGCCATCAGACCAAAGTGTAGCACGGTTCATAAATCAAAGCCACTTCTGCTGAGGGTCACTGCTGAAACAAGTTCTGAGCTCTCAGCCCTCTGTCTGCTGCGGGAAAGTGTAATCTTCAGTGGAGTGACACGTTGCATGCTGCCATGTTGCAGAAGGCAGAATAGACTTTTGTTTGCTGTGCATTGCTTAAAATGGAGGTGAAGGACTTCTTAACCAGGGAGGAAAGATGCTGTGATACAAGCTGGGTCCAGTGGGGCCTGCCTTTCCAAAAAACGGCTTTTGCTTGTGCTCAGTGAGCTTCTGGCTGCCAGTTGGGGTGCTTTTGTGCCGTTGCTTGTGAGCACAGCCAATACACTCTATAAGCACTCCAGGATTGCACACTAAAGGAGCAGATGTACAGAAGGACATTCGTTTTTTTAGACAGTTTTGCCCTAAATATTGTGTTAGGGACCTGCAAAGTCAGTACGAGCAACCAAGATCTACCATCATCATCATATAGATCCTGTACTTATCCAGAAGTTTCAAAGGTACTTTCAGAGTAGGCATGAAAATCAGAATGTTTTACTGGATTAAGCCTTTGTACCAGGGATCAGGGGAGCTGGAGTTCCCTTGCTGTTTCTTTTCATTTGCTGGGGAACACTTAAAAGGTCCCTAGTACTTTTTATTTGTTTATTTATTCATTTCAGACCTCTTGTTGAGGTCTAAAAGGAAGGTCGTGCTTGTGACTGCTCTCCAAGACTATATCTGCGTATGCAAAGGAGGAAGTCAGAATAGTCCTTACCTGAAGAGCGGTGAGAGGTTTTTATTCTAAGTTTGTGTATGGAGCGTTAGAATTTCTGGAGAAAGCTGGATTTTTTACTGTGGGGAATGCTTGTATTTTCAGAAGGTTGTATGCAGAATCATACACTCGCACTGTTCTGAGGATAGGAATAATAGTTTTATGCTATATTTATTGATTTATTTGATTCTCTTCTCATTGTACCGTCTGCTAGGCAGACAGATCACAACTGCACATGTGTAAGATTATGACAATGATTTAGGGTTCTAGATTATGATGAGGAAGATGCTGATTTCCATGTAAGCAAAGAATCCTTGTTTGGCTGACTGGACACGATGTTAGAGCAAAATACATTTTACTTTTTGCTGCAGGGAATTTTTCTGCTGGTAGCAGAGCTTTCAGGTCCTGGCTGATTTGCTTTTAACTATGTACAGGAAAGCTTCCAGAGGAAACGAGTGAAAACCCTACTACTTTATTCTAGAGAGTTTGTCTTTCTTAGAGATGCTTTGTTCTCAGAACCTCTTTCCATAGCCTAGTATATTTAATTCTCATATAGATAAATATGACTGTACGTGGAAATTTTCTGTAAACTTCAGTCCCTTTCCCTTTTCAGATTAGACATCACTCTAATCTACAAAACCTTAGGCAACAGGAGATGAGTGCCGTTCAGCCAGATTCCCTTGACGGCATCTCTTCTTGCTCCTTAGTGAGGAGAGTCTATTAAATGTCACATGGTGAAGTTTATATAGCATTATACTGATCTAAAAGTACTTTTTAACTTCCTATGCATTTCTACTGCCATTTTGGGTCTCTTCCTTTATGGGCTAGACTCTAAAGCTGACCATATACCTAACATGAAGTGTGGTTTGTAAATCTCTGCTGCTCATACGTTTGGCTTTAATGGTCTTTCTGAGGAAGAGTCAAATCCTCTGCAGAAATATTTCCAGTTGCACAATTTCTGTAGCATCTAATGAAAAGTACAATATATATGTCAACAAAATGTAGTAACATTCTTATCATGCAAAATTTGAGGAGAATTCCTACTTTTAAGAACTTGCCAAGACATACAAGTATTTCTGTGGAACATCTTACTTTCTTTAAGAAAAAGTATAAGTAATCCACTCCAGTTTTGGTTCAGTTTTACTGTTTCCCAGGAGTGCTTCAAAATACATAATTTTAGCAGTGGAATGTTGCAGCACCTAGGATGGCAGTGCTTGTGGATTTGACACCAGATTTTTATGTTAGACCTATTCATTTCTCAGTTAATGTCAAGCCTAGAACTATCACTGACTTCAATGTAATTATTCATAGAGATGCAGGAGCTTTCCCAGTAAGACTGCATCGGGGACCATTTAGCTAAGTGGGAATGCTTCTGGGGAATGTCTATATGCCTTGGTCTGGGCTCTGTATACAGGTATTTCTGAACTGAGTACTACTAAAGAAAGTCTATATTCTTCTTTAAAGAATATAAAGCAAATTAAATTCTCTAGTCAGTAGTTCTGTTTCTATGTTGAATGTAGTAGCAACAGTAAAAGCTACTGATGGAATGATAAAAATTATATGATGGGTACTGCAATTTGTAATACATAAAGGCTCAGAAAACTGATTTATTTGTTATGCAATTTGAGAATGTCATTGGTTTTTGGGGTGTGTCACTTCTGGAAACTGCATTTGTAAATATTGCAATATTTTCACTACATACTCATTTTACTTTGTATATTTGTTATATGTTTTCAGTGCAGTGACAGTAATATAAAGACTGGTCTTAGTATCTTGAATTTGTATTTATCTGAAAAAATTCTGAAGAAATTTATAAACTTAGGTCTTTCTCTTGTGAATACTTATCAGTACTTACTTAATTTTAAGTGTATGGCTTATCCTGTAGGGCTAAAAATTCAGAGGAATAGCTAACCAGATGTTAGCTGAGTATATCTGTACATGTTTTTGTAATTAGGGTTTTGCATTTTTAAAGAAACTGCATGGAAATCTTATCATCTGGTTTTTAAAACAACAAAAAACAATCACTTTTGGAATAAGAAATGAGAGCGTTATTCACTGACTTCAGACAGCAAAGCATAGAACTTAGACTTTAATACTGCAAAATGTACTTAAAATAGAAAAATGTATTTATCAAATTTGAAATGCAACAAGTTTTTTCTTTTCTCAGTCACAAAGACTTGCAGGATTTGAGTTTGGTCTAAAGTCAAAATAATTAGGATACCTCATTCACAAGTTATACTTGCTTCATTTACTTAAAAATGCATATACAGCATTTGACAGAGTAGAGTGGTATTTTATTTGGTTAACTTAGGGATTGAAGTTTGTGTAGTTTAAACTCATTCCGCTTCTAAGAATGATAAAGGACAGGAACACTATAATCATCTCGTTATATGAGGCCAGAACAGGTGCAGGATATGGAAGAATGAATGTTCTTTCTCCTCACATCTGTTCTCTGATGAACTATTTAACTCTTCTTGCAGGAACCTGTTTAAAAGCTTTTCCTAAGGCTTCTCTGTAGGCAGACAATTAACTGCAGTACTCACATGCAGCACTTTGGATGCACTGGAAGTAGCATATGCATGTGTCCTTTCTGTTTCTCAGCATGGAATGAGAAAAACAGGAACGTATGCTGAGGGATTCTCTCTGTACTTTCCTTCCAGGTACAGCAAAGATAGACATGACTGAAAAGCAGCATCATGATCTGTTTCTGCTAGTGGGAATACCATTGTTTTCTGTTGTGTTTAAAACAATGGTTGGAACTGGGTTGCTTTGCCTCCTATATGAGCATCTGTCAGTTATTCCAGTTTTGGTTTTTGAATAACCAAACAAATGATAAGGGAAAGCAAAACCTCATAAATGTTTAATTTGATTTTCTTTCTGCTTCTGAATCAGGACATCTTGAGTTCATCATGCTAGGTGTCCTCTTGCTGGGAAAATAAGCTGTGCTACTGTCCTTACCTCTTTATTTATCTCTGTGATAGAGATGCCCAGATGTTTGAGCTTTTAATATATATATATATTTTTTTAATCAAGAGGTGTAGTCTCTTCTTAGTGCAGATTTCTTCATAACTTCATAACATAATGGGATCTATACATAAATCCCTTTTGTACAGGAAGGGATCTTGAAGGTTTTGTTTTTCCCATCTGCATACTGGGAATGCCATCTGACGAGAAAGACGAAAAGAGTGCCAGCTTACAGCAGAAAAGTATCAGAGGAATTTCTGCCACACACACTTTCCCTGCAGTGAAATAGAAGCATGTGCTTACGGGAGAAGACTATAAAGTTTGGTATGAGCTGACACTTCAACTTCCCCAAACCTTGAAGTGCTGGAATCCTGCATATGGGCCTAGCCCATTGCTACTTTATGAGCTCACACAGTCAAAATTTCAACTACTGGTGAAAATCCTTCCTACTTAACCTTGGAAATGTGAAAGTTGAGATTTCAGATTTTTCTCTAAAATAACTGAAAATAAACCTTATTAGATGGTGATTTAGAGTTCTTGGACTGACTTCTTACAATGGGACAAATTTCACTTTGAAGACACCTGTCTTCACTCTGACTCAATGCAGAATTTACAGACAGACATTACAGACAGTTAAGAAAAGTGAGATGAATCTACCTATTGGTACATTTTCATGTCTGTAGAAAAATGATAACAGGTTTGGTATAATTTCTAATTTGACCTTTGCAGTTGAGTGTTCCATGAGCTGACACTGATCAGCTGAAATGGATCTCTATCTCAGTGAGAAATCTGACACACGGAAAGATTTGAATGCAGAGAAATCATCCGTATTTCCAAGGTCTTGCCATTTTATACCTATTTCCCAAAACCTTTGTATCTCTGAAAAATCAATACTAGGCTGCAGTCATGCAAATGGATGTTGCCATTAGATATTGAACTACCAATCTGGTCCATTTTTAGTGGAAGTTAGTCCAGGAGAGATGAGAAAACTGGGTACTAGGTGTACCCTCCACAGTTTAGCAGAGAACCCAAGTCAGCAGTGAATGAACTGCCTTTAGGAACCAGAAGCAACACAAGTGTGACAGTGTGGCACTCTATCCAAACTAATAAGAACTGCCTCTTCAAAGTATTGATTTGTTCAGGTGCACCCTGATGCTTTTTCTGCTTTACAGATCTAGGTTTGATTATATGTGTTCTGCTGTGCTTTGCTGGCAGGTTATGCATTGCTTTTCAGATTGACACTGAGGCTAGCCATAGCAAAAAGAAATACTACTGCCTAGAAGAAACAGCTCAGTTAGGTATTCATTGTTCACAAAGCTGTTTTTCAATATAACAATGTAATGTGTTTACAGTTGTGTTTGTGTCTGTTACCACATAGTGACACTTATGTTTTGGGTTACTATTTTTACCAGTTGAATTCAACCCCACCTGCAGGTATAATGAGTATATATACAAGCCCATGAACTAGACTAGCGATGGGGAAGAGAATATTCTGGGAAGATATCACAAGAGGCTTGCTTTCTTTTTCTACCATTTGTGCTAGATGCACACTCGTGGACTCCACTGGAGAGTTGAAAACCTGGCTAAATGGAGCATCTGCTCTCTTGTATCAACATGTGGTTTTCAGAAGACTTTTTATATATATATCTGTGTACCTGAATATATACCTAGATGCACAGCAAGCCTTTCAGCCTCTAAGGTGTGGTAATTATTTTCATCTTGTCCTGTGACTTGGTTAGCAGGTTACAGGAAGATTACTGGTCAAGAGCCCAGAGTCTCTTAATCCCTAGTTTTTTCTCTTACCTACACACATGTTGTATGGGAACTGTTGAGTCACGGCCCGAACCACTGATTGACCACCTGAGGCAAGCACTGAGTCAGCCCTGGGAGCACAGGTGAAGGCAATTCAGCTGTGTGACCGGAAGGGGTGGAGCCAGGCTGCACCTCAACTGGACCCCCAGAAGGAAAGGATCCCTTTCTGGAGATCATTCCTTTTGGAGTTTTTTCTGTGAGCCTGAGACACAGGTGAGCATTTTCATTTATTTTTGATTATCTCTTTCCACTGTGATAATCCTTCTTGTTATACAACCTGTAAAGTAGCAGCCTAACCATGCTATTCTGCTAATTGTGTATTTGTTGATTGTACACATGTCCTTCCTGCTTGAACTTTTCAGTATATATCAGGGTCAGCCTGAACTGCCTGCCCTGAAGATGGAAAAGGATAGTTCTCTCAGAAAAACCTTTTTAGACTCCTAGATTGGACTGTTAAGAGATTAATGGGAGAGGAGGAAATGCAGCTGCCAGTATTCCTGCCTAGATGATAGGAGTGCTGCTTTCCTGCTTTCCAGTTGTTCTCGGTTAAGTCCAGGAGAGAATGAACTGTGCTTGTTTCATGGGACAAGTTCCAGGAATGCAGTGCTGCTACCATACCAGATAATTATATGTTAGTCACTTCATTTTGTGTGTGTGTGTGTGTGTTCAAATACATATAGATGTATGTATAGTTTATTTATAAATATACAAAAATATACAAATGTACCTGCATGCATTCGGGGGAAACACTGCATTTAGCACTTCCAATTCTAATGGCCTAGGGGTTAAGCTGTAAACATAAGCTGAACAACCATAGTGGTCCTTCTCTGTAATAGGACTTCATGTTACTTGTCTTGCTTGCAAACTTATATCTAGACACTTCTGTATGATATGACCATCACTTCATTTGTCTTAAAGAAGTGCAGATGATCTAAGCTGCTTACTGTATGATAATGAAAGTGTGTTTTAGACACGAGAGCTCTGGTGATCCAAGTTTCTAACAGTACTGTCTGATACTGATTTCCTGTTGTGGCCTTGAGTAGATCACATCACCCCTTTGCCAGTGTTTTCCCATCCCAAAGGCCATTGCGAGCCTTGACTAAGTAATATTTGGAAGGATCTTTGCAGATGGAAGCCAACTGTGAAAATCATGAATTAAAAAAAAAAAAGTATCATTTATAGGCATTCTGATGAACTTCATCTGAAACTTAGCTCTACATCCTTGAGCTTTAAAAGGCAGAGGAGATATCTATAGTGGTACATTGAGTCTTATTCAGTAGAGAGGTGTTTGAAATATATATTTCTGTTTAGTTCAGCAAGCATTCACAAGTTGAGTAGATTCTTTTATGAGACCAAAGCACAACACAGTAGAAAGTATTTTCCTTTTCCAGTTTTTGCATTGTGACCTGACATTTATGTATATTGCATAAAGCAAATTCTGAATGCTGCAGCTTCACTTACTTGGGAACTGACAAATATTTTTTGTCATTTTTACTTTCTTTTTGTAATTTTCTAGGAGGCTAAACGTACTGTACTGTGCAGCTCTTTCCAGACAGCATAGAAGGGCTTTGTTGGTGTGGTTAGAGAAGGCTACACTCAAACTGTTTGTATATGTTCAACTTCTCAATATAAAAATAATGTGTACCTGTGTTTAACAGAAGTTGTTGTGTCTCCCTGATTGTATCATCTTTAGAAGCCAAATAATCTAAGCTATGCATGGCTGGATAGACTAAGCATATAAAAACTTCCTTTAAATTAGTCAGATCTTTGATTGAAGAGTCACAGTTGAAATGAGTCAGTTTTCTTCTTTCTGGCACTGGGAAATGTAAGAAGAAAAGCAAAAGAATTCTTGCAGCATAACAATACCCTCCATTGTAACTCAGTGCCAGCCAGAGATACCAGGAAGCCAGGAGCTAGGCCAAATCAGCACTTATTTGTTAATTCCAGGAATGCTTCAAATATTTGAGGGCAGTTTCCGGACAGAGTGATGATGGCAGAGGGTTCTGGCAATGCAGTTTGTTGAGGCATGATGGATCTTATGTTTGGATCTATTCACATTTGGGCACACATTTCATTGCACTTTAAGTGATTGTCCTTCATGCTGTTCCAGCAGGAGTGGCAAAAACTGTATGGATGAATAAAGCAAACAGCCCTTCATCAGAGTTCCATCTGGAGGCTAAGTTCATTTTTCCTTTCTCTTTTTGGAACAGAATTTTGCATCAAGCCAGAGGTCAAAATTCAGGCATTGCAGTTGTGGTGCACTCACCTAACAAGTATGCATTGCAATTACTACATTTTTAGGTCATTTTTGGGTATAAAAAGAATTTGTCTTTCTCGTTCCTTATTTCCTTGCTTGTCCTAGTGCTTTCTTCACTGTATTTGTGTTACAGATTTATCAGGTCTTTTTGCAAGTACCTCCAACTCATTGTACAGCCAACTATTTTTTTCAAGCAGTCCTCTGCCTTTGTTACATCTGCATAACTCGCGGTTATTCTCCCATGCCAGCTCTAGCTCTCATTTCCTTGGTTTCTTTTTTGGTTTTTGGTTGTGTTTTTTTTTGTTGTTGTTGTTGGTTTTTTAACTTCCATTCTCACAATCTGAATAAGTCTCTCACCCTATGATTTGAATACAGACGTAACAGTGAGATTCTGTGGCTTATATTACTTAGGTAAAACCGTACTACTTGGGGAGACTGTTGGAACTGTGAATTCTTTAATTTGTTTGTTGTGATTCCATGGACAAATGTTTCCTTCTGGCCTCTGTAGTTGCATTCAGACTCCTGTATGAGCAGTGCTTTACTTCTTTTTGTGCAAACAAAATGCATACACGTCAGTGAGTTCCCAAACTTGGTAGCATAAATTCACATGGGGGGTGGGGGGAGGGAGGCAATGCTGCTAATATCTGTCAAGAATGTATGGTCTTTGGCTTCTACTTTTCCTGATCCAGCTGTGTAATACAGTAACCAGCTTACTGCTCTGTTGTAAGGGTCACCATGTCTTTTCCATTTCTTTTTCTAGGCTTATAACTTCCTATGATCTGTCCTATTTACTCACCTGTATTAGTTTTTTCCCTAATTCAGTGAATGTAGGTCTAGCGTAAATCTGAGTTTCTTTGAAACAACCTTTCTGCTCTGGTATAAGCAATATTATCTTTGTTCACTTTTTGGGCATTCCAGGTGCTAGGGCCAGACTCATCACTCTTCAGACCTAGATGAGCAGTGCTTATTGTAACCAACTGAGAAAATTGCCTCTTGCTTAATTTTTTTTTTCCTCTCCAAAGCCTTGATGGAATTTGTACCTTGTTCCACAAGCAGTGGTCAAGGATGACTGTTTCCCACTTGCCAACCTCGTCTTGTCTGCTACACTTTTCCCATTTCAGCCATAAGGTGTTAAACAAGGTTAAGATTAACTGTTTCTCCCACAGCAGTCTGGATTGCCAAATAAGATACCAGTGATAAACACAGCTTCCTTCATGCTCACAAAATGACTTGAGATTGGAATAATGCATTTCCAAGAGGAAGGCTCTTCAGCAAGTTCTGAGTGGCTGTCGAGCTGGCCAGAAATGGTGAATACAGTGAATCCATTCTTATACGGAAGATAGTCCCACCAAAAAAAAAAAAAAAAAAAAAAAAGGAAGAATATAGTTTAAAATGGAGAGGAGCTATTCACATTTGGGGTGTGGTGGGGAAACAGTGGATATTCTTCATTAGTAGAGTGTTAATAAAATGTAGGGATTTGTTGAGAATTTATTCAGAGGTCAGACTTGGGTGGCTTTCTTATTTCTCACTTTTTATTTTAACTGCGTGTGTAATAAATAAATAAACCCCATGCAACAAGCAGCATTTGCTTTCTGCAAACTGGCAGTGCACTAGCAGAAAGAAGGTACGTGTTCCTGGGGACAGACCATTTTTATACTCTTATCAAATTAGCACCATATAGCTACATATTCAGTCAGTAAATGTATGTGTTTTTAGTATGTACATATATACACACATGCAGACATATATCATTTACGTAAATAACTGTGGAAAGGTGGAGAAGTAGTTTATAAAAATAAGCATTCTGAACAACAAACGAACTTAATGTACATGTAGAGGAATCTTGGAAGAGACAGGCCTTCATGAAGGAATAACGTTGTTGAAACCATGTGTTTTCCATGTACTGGAGAGGCTGTTTTAATAGATTACAAATGCAAAAAACCACAGAAAGTCTAAAATTAGTCAGGGTTTTAAGGAGCTAAAGATTGACACAAGTCATTCCAGTCAGTAGAGCACTTCTTTTCATCCAGATCCAGGAAATAAACTTATGTGACTGAGCTGAAGGAAGTACTGGGGGGGCATGGTGTGTGTCCAGCTGCTGAACAGAGTTGTACAAAACTTTGTTGCTAATTTACGGTATGCAGGAGAAAAAATTTCTTCAGGCATTGTGCCTCATGGGAAGTATGGCGGACTAGACCACAAGTAACCTGAGTTCTGTGCCTCCTCTGCCACTGGTATGCTAAAAGGTCTTTAACAAGGCATTCCTCCTCCTTGGACTTTGAGAGGCCATCATAAAATAGCAAATCTCTGTAGACCAGACTACTTTGGGAACTGCTGATCAAAGATGGTGGCTAGGAGTTGTATTTTCCCAGCCTTTACTCCCAAAGTTCATTTGACCTTAGAAACCTAGAGCAAAACTCAAGTGAGGTTTTTATGGCCCTCAGAGTCTGTGCTAAAGTTCTACAAAATGCTGCATACCACATGTTTTCACTTCAACAGCTCCAGGGCTACGCTGAGCTGAGCCCACCTTCATTAAAGAGGTTTGTAATTCTCAGCATAACCTTCATTATCTGATCTGAATTAGGAAAGGAAATCAAGATCTTCTGTTAGGCTGTAATGGTTTTATCAGTCTGTGTAGCACTGTCTACACAAAAGTGTAGTTCTCTTGCAGCAGGATTCACATGGCAGCTCTGCTCTGCTGCACACCCTCCTCAGTCTCCTGCTCATCCAGACAAACTTCATCAGATGGCTTCATCCTTCATCAGTTCTGGAATGTGTATGACAACTGAGGCACGCATAGTGATGTTGCCCTGTTCTGTGATATCACAGACCTCTACTGAACGTGATCTGGGATCCTTCATTCATGATACCTCGTTCTCAAAAGCAATGTAAAGGTGACCTTCCAACCCATGTGGACACCTTTCTCATTGTGACAGTTATTTGCATTGTGTCCTGAGATACTTACAAAGAAATCTAGCTAGCTGGCTAGCTCGCTCACTGAAAAGTGTTTGAGAATGGCTAGTACTACATCTAGCCATGTAGTGGCTCTGTGATAACTTCACAGACTTTCATCCCAATGATGGTTTTATGGGGGGTTTCAAGTCTGTAAGGAACTCATTTCTATTTTAGCAGAACACTATACAGCTCCTGGTAGGAGGAAGCTTAAGAAAAAGAGGCGTACCCAGGAGAAGGAAGGAAAGTAATTTTGGCCTCAGTAGACAGGGCTGGTGCTTTGTCAGGCATTAAAACTAGATCTCTGCTTTTATTTTTTCTGTGGTGAAAATGTCTTAATGCAAACAGAAAAATCTCTCTAGAACTTCTGCATTATTAGAAATCTTCTCCAAGACTTTTACTTTAAAAATGGTCAAAATGTATCTAAGAAACAGCCTGTTGCTCTATTAACTTCTTTAATGAAGTATTACTTTCGATGTCTGTCAAATATAGTCACATGGAAATCACCGAACAAAAATTTGAGATGTTAAAAGAATAAAACTCTTCAGGGAATAAATTATTTTTACAACAGGCCTATATAAAATAATACAGTACAAGTCTCTTAAAGTAGTGAATAATAAAGGAATAAAACTGCTCAAAGAGTTTATCTTTCTTTCTCTGAAGCTAACTGTGTAACAGCACTCAGCGGCATTTAATCTCCAAGGGCCTCAGGAAAGACACGAACGTGAAGGTAGCTTAGAATCAATAAGAGGGAACTTTCATGAGGCCTGCACTGCCTGCTGCTGGTTGCCGACAGCCATGTTGCAGTAGCACACTTGCCCATTCTGCACCACCACCATTTGCCATCCTGAGCCTTTTTCAAAATCTGGTGGTAAGCTGATAATTCTCAGGGCATCCCTGTGAAATGGAGAAGCGTGATTCTTCCAGTGTGACATGTGGGGAAACTGAGATAAGATGAGGATAAAGCCTTGGCCTCTTTGTTCCGACATGTAACATGGTTGTGAAGGCCTCCATCTTACTGCAGCATTTTAACATGTTCCAAATGTGGTTTCCCTGTATGCTACAAAAACAGGATTGCCTTTGAATTACATCTGTATTTTAGCTATGGGATCTCCCTCAGTCTTGAAATGGAAGCAGAGTATCAACTTTATCTTAGTGGCTGCCTGATTAAAAAACTCTTTCAATACACTGTAAAACTCTATGAGTGGGCTTCAAAGGCTTACTTTACAGAGGCAAAAGGAGTGCATCCCAGGGGGGATACAGTTCTCTGCTACGTTGCTGGACTGTGATTCTTGTTTACTTTAGAAATCAGCCTGTCCCAGAAAAACTTTTTAGACTTTCATGGAGGAAAAAAAGGCACTTTTTTTTTTCATTTGGTAAATACAGAGAGATTCTTGGATGAAAAAAGCAGAGAAAAAGTGGAAATTTGGGAGAAGGCGTATAAATGACATTTCAAATAAGCTTGTTGTGTCTTGGTGGGTCTTTGAGAGACCAAGTGATGTCAGTTCATGCAGGCTTTATCCAGCGATGTCCTCTCTCTGAGTTCTCTTCCTGTTTTTCCATCCGCTGTTCAGACAGTCTGCCCTGCAGCACATATTTGTTCTTCTGAGATCAGTCACACTGAAGCAGTTGTATGGAATTAGGCTTTTTTTTTTACTGTATCTGTCAACTAGCTTTTGCTTTGGTGGGGCTTTTTTTCTTTCCTCTCTATTTCTCTCCCCCCACATGTAAACTCATTCTCTATTTGTTTAATCAGAAGTAAGACCAATGACATTCATCTGAATAGTCTCAAACCTGGGGTATATTTTAAAACATAACCCATTTTATATAAAACATACAAAAGTATTTTCATTTAATAGCACTTACTTGTAAAACTCTTTACCCAATCGTAATAAGCTTTAAAGATGTTTGAAATGTAGTTTGAAAACTACATTTTGCAACATTTCTGGTTTTGGTATTCCCTAACCATGGGAAAGACTGGCTCATTCTTTTTACTTTGTTCAGTCATAGAGATTATGCTAGAAACTTGGGATTAAAACTGTGGGTAAATGTGCTTCTGGAAATTAAAAGTCTTTATAAAGCCCTGTACCATGCATATCCTATGGCCTTGCATCTTGGAGTATACATGTTCTCCTGCTGTGTTCATTGTAAACAGACTGCATTAATTTCAGAAATAGTGGCATATTTTTATCAACACTATGGAGATTGTTTCCTTTTATAATCCACGTTATCAGTTACAATTTTCTCTCACTAATTATTTTAGAATTGAAACTGTTATATTTTCTTTGAGACCTGGGAGGATGAAATTACAAGGGGGAAAAAAAGGCTTTAGTATATTTTTTTTTTAATGGTGATTTTGAGCATATAGAAAGAAATGGGGTAAGAATGAGAATAAATTAAAGTATTCCTAACATACTCAATAATATATCTTCTTTCTGCCTCATTTCCAAATTACCGAAATGAATGTTGTTTAAATTTGGCTTGTAGATACCCTAGAGAACCTGGTAATAAATCAAATGCCAAACAAGTTAAGTTAGTCAGTAGTTTCAAAGTGGTCTGTATGGATAACATATGTAGACTGAATATCACTTGTGTCCGCACCTCACTATTTTTCTCTGTTGAGATCTCCCTCTATTCTCATGGAAACCAACCACTGACTGACAGTAATGCTGTGAACTTCAAGTTATTAGCTAATGCATTTTCACTGACTTTTCATGAAAATAGGAGCAGAGTGGAGCATTATGGAATATTCATGGAACAAAATTCCAGAAGAAGAGGTCTTAGGGTCAGAAGAAGGGAGGGAATGGGAAACAGATGCCAGATTGCCTGTAGAGAGTCCAAGCATGTGTTTTTGTTTGTAGCAATGATGCACATGCCTTTTGCGGGTGCAATTATTGCTTCTGCCTTTGAAAGTTTCACCATAAATCTGTTTCTCAATCTCCCTTCGTTTTTGACCCAAATTAACCTCTTCTCAGTACAGTTACTTAACCTTATTTTCTCTAGGGACTATCTGTGCACCACCATATTGTAGGTGTTTTTTCCTAAATGCTGGAGATCACTCTGAATTCAAATCCCTTTCTGGACAGATTTAATTCATTAAATATTTCTATCTTTTCATAATCTGCATGCCCTGGATTTTATATTTCACTGAGTCACTGCAATGAACAACACCACATGAGTGAAAAAGACATTCACCCTTTCTTTTTTGTCCCTGCCTACCATCTAGCTTTAAGCAAAGGCATACAGCTGAAAACTGGGACCTAAGGTATTTGAATATCCATTTAACATATCGTGACACTTTCCTTCTAATCTATCAAACACTTAAAATTCTGATTTCTCTTGTTCTGGCAATAGCTTGTCTCATTTGAGTGACACCTCAGGTCTAATGAAGCTGACTGCAGGTGACTCACAGCTAACTGCAACAGATGTGGGGTGAAAGCTTTTAGCAGCCGCACACCTCCATGTGGGAATTCCCAGCCCATTGTACCTGTGACATTGACGCTCTTATATTTTCCCACATCAGGCTCAGGCTTTAGCCTCGACCTGACAGATTTAAAGTCGCATAAGCTGCATCTCATCACACAGTATTTTATATAAGAGGGAGTTAAGTGTATTAGCATTTATTAGTTTTGTTTGGGAAATGGACAAAGAACTGTGTCTTAATATTCCTGTACTCTGGGACGTTTTGAGCGTTCTATGAGTTTTCTAACTTGGGTTTCATCCTTAGTCTAAGATGCTAAGTGTTTCAGCTTGCTACCAGGTAGTTAAATTCAGCTGCTGGTTGTACTGTATCTTATTGAATAGAATATGCACTGGTTTTAAATGTAATGTAAGTTGCCATGAAGAGCTAAGTATCAGAATACAGAGCCACATTATACTGCATACAAAGTGAGAAACTTCCATGCTCTCTCCTGAAAAAGGAGCTCTTTGGTATCTCGAGAGCCTGTTTGCAACAGAGTTAGCATATTGTCCATGTTTTTTTTCCACATGCTTGAATTGAGTTTCCCGTAGTACATCCTGCAGTGCACGGGACTGATGCTGGGAGAGTGAGACCTATGAGACAGCTTACACACATGAGCCCTGCAGTGCTGGATAGGTTAAGGAGAATCAGATGGATCGGCAGAGTTTCATGATTTCTAATGTGCTGCTCACAGCAGTTTGAAGTAACTGCAGCCCGTATCAGGTCTGTCAAAGCTGAGTGGTAGACTTCACCCCACATGGTGCAACCAACCAAATGGGACGCTTACTTGGGATGGCTGTTGTGTACGGATGCTTTTGTCCTAAAGGCACCATGAGCTTATTGATTTCCAGCCAGTAGCTCTCTGTGACGCTATTTGTCAAGAAAGCCATTCTTTTGAGCTAGAGTTGTGTATCTGGGCCCTCAAAATAGAAGCTATTTAAATGCATATATATGTATTTTTATTTATTTTATTTTATATGGGGCGAAGTTGCCTGAAGCCTGTTTATTAGTTAATAACCACCTCCAGGTTACCGTCTCTAATCTCATAATGAAATTGAGTTAATAAATCCAAGATATTATTAAATAAAGTAAGTATTTAATATTACTTGTCCTCTTTGAATCCAAGTCGCAATACAACAGAATTTCATTTTATAAATAACACCTTTCGTGCTAGCACCACGGGGCATGATTCAAAAGAATCTAAATAGAACATGAATGCTGTAATCAAATGCAGACCCTGGGAAGGCAAATTAAAAAGGCATGTTGCTGGTTAGCGCAGCAGACGGGGTAAGTATAGCGGGTCACAGCAGAAAAACTAGTTACAAAAACAAGGGCACAATCGAATGAAAATTGTTTGCTTGCCCACTCTAAACCATGACTGGCTGCTTCTCTGTCCGTGACCTATTTTTTTTTAATAAAGGAATATTTAGAGAGGCTGTTACATTTTAATTGCTTTATACTAAACAAGAAAACAACAAAAAACTCAACCCTATGTTTGCATCTGGAGGACACTACTGGATTATCTATTTATAGAGAGTGAAGCTACATCTGGAAAAGACTTTTCCCGTAGCTTTCTCTCATCTCTGTCTGTTTATCTCTCATCTGGTCTATTTCGCTTTGCATCCACTGCCATAGCTCATGCATCTCCTCCTACATTGAGGAACATATAGTAGAGGTGAGAGCTGATGGGAAGTGCCATGAAGCTTACCTTGCAGAGATTATGCAAGTTTTCGGTTCAGAGGACAGGACTGGCAGGAGTGAAGGAAACTGGTCCCCAGGTCCTCAGAAGCCCAGTGTCAGAGACAGGCTTACCACAGTACAACTCTCCTTGCACTGTATGCCTGTCTCTGTTGCCTATATCACCTTGCTAGCTCTCCTCCCTAAGGGGGTTACAAAGGTGGAGCAGAGGTTAAGCAGAGGTTAATGGAGCAGAAAACAGAATTAACCTCCATGGGTTTATTGGTGGCTGCTCCCAGGGTGGCTTCTGCTGCATGGGGAGATGAGGGGAGAAAAACCCCTATCTCCGAGACTGCTGGGTCTCTTTCCCTCTCTTTGTGAAGGTGTAGGAGAGCACCAGCCCCTCGAGGGCTTGTCCTTTCTTGGGCTACTTAAGGCAGGCAGAGAAACCCATAGGATGTATTGTTGTTCTAAAAAGGATTATGGCTAGCTCTGAATTTTGGGCATGTCTGTGTAGAACAACAACAAAACATATTTAGTGCTCAAGAGCTAATAGCCAAGTCAGGAGGCTGAAATTAACTATGATGGTTTTCTTTATAAATATATGTCTGCATGTGCATATGTATACACCTATATTTGTATGAGGTGAATATTGCAAAATAGTACCTAGAGAAACATATTTTAGATGGCACCTAATTAAAACCCATAATTGTTTGAATACAGGTCCTAGGAAAGAATGTCAGTTCAGTTACAGCATCAAGCTACGTAAAGAGTGACAGTAGTTCTGTATGCAGTCAGTTACTTGTATTACAACAGGTAGGATCAAGCCAGCCTAACACAAAACCACAGATCACAAAAACTGGTCCATAAACACTCCTATGGAAAGAAAAATAAAATAAATAAAACCTTCTGGAGCGGTCTGCTGTGCTCAAGGTAAATGAAATATTTAGCGACGGCAGCACAGAAAGAAAAAGAAACATGAGATCTTGCATCTCAAGTTGTTAGTGACCTGTTAAAATGCAGGCTGACAAGTGCCTTTACCAAATTAAAACTTTGAAAAAGGGTGCAAATGGGAAATGTCAAACTAAAAAATCAGTAGAAAATGACCGTCCTCCCAGCTCTTACTGTTTCGCAGTTCTAAGGCAGTAGCCACTGTTAACAAGAATGAAACAAGAGCGGCATGATTCTGAGGCTCTCCTGAAGCCTGTAATGGAAATAGGCCACGCTGACAGGCAGACAGTTGGAATTAGCTGAGATTTTGATCACAACTGCGTGATCTGCTCACTGCTTGTGTTGTTTTGTTTAGTGTAATTTTCAGAAACCTCACAGATTTTCTTCTTCTTTTTTTTTTTTTTTTTAAATAGATTTCATTTGATTCTCTGCTCCCCATTTTTATAGTACAGGCATCCCTAATGCTTAATGATACTAAATAATCAGAATGCCAGTGTTTAATTTAGTGTCTGCTGTTGATCTCTGGGCTGTTTAGTGAATGACTTACTAAACACACAGGACTGCTTTTACTTCCATCTATGTAGAGGTAGCTAAGTATAGGGAACCTAAGGTCAGTTGATCAGATTGCTGCTCAGAAACATGGAAGGTTTTACTGGGCATGAGTAGTGAGAGGTGAGTGATGAGCAAACCCAGTAAATGAGCAAAACAGTTCTAGTCAGACAGATCTGCCAATGGCTGCTCAAACTTCTCTGGCTTCGTAGGGCTTCTCCCTTTTTGGAGAATGAAATCAGCTATGATACTGCCTTAAATCACTTCCTATGCGTGCTAGAAAGTGGGCAAATACCTGTTCATGAATCCGTGTGAGCTGAACATGTGCTATGGATTAGTAATGCCCTCACCAAGCTTCTCCTTGAGGATTTTTACTGAAATACCCGAGCAAAGATAACAGGTAGCCATAAAGGTGCTAAAATAACCTTGGACTTAAGTCGATCATTTCGCTGTGAATAGTGTTTGAGAGAGAATATTTGGACTCAGATTACACATTTTTAATTGTTTGGTATTAGCATGTATGACCAGATGGTCAGCTTTACAGTTTACCAGTCAGTCTGCTATAATCAAGTTGAGTTCCTTCCTTCCCACAGCTTCTCAGGTGTTGTATGGGTGTCATTGCTTTGATTATTCTGTACTGAGAAGTGTCTTGAAAATTCTTTTGTCTTATGAAGATCACTTTGGTACCGTAGATTTAGAAATGCTTTAACAATGGTTTCCCCAAAAGGTGTAAACCAGAAAGAGCTGTGATTTACTATAAATTTTGCATTAAACACTCTCAAGTTTTCCTTCCAATTGTTCTTCAGTCTTAAGCATATCTTTGCCTCATTCACCTGCATTCATAGACTGATCGTTGCTAACAAGAATCAGTGACAGCATTGCTTCGCCAGCAAGAACATGCAGGTGTAAAGCTAATTAGTTTAAAGACATGTTTTCATTTGTAACCTTGTGCATACAGGAATAGCAGGCTATGCAGTTTTTTGAGATTAGGGATGCTGAGACTGGGGACAGGTAGGGATAAGCACTATACTCACAAGGAAGGAATTCATCTCTTTCTCAAATGAAAGAGTCCCATAGAGACCAAGTGTAAATCGGAACTGCCAAGACGTTTTCAGTATCTCATGATCTTTTAGTCTTTTGTCCGACTTCTCCCCTGAAGTAACTCCTCTCCAGCTGTACTCTGCTTTTCTAGTCATGACCCAAAATGCAGCACTGCCAAGCATCTCGGCTCTCATCAGCAATCCATGATCTTCTAATGTTGTACATGCCAGACAGATTTAATAAGCTCCCTAATAATGACTTGTAGCATACTGGTTTCTCATCGACTCAGGCCATCCCCCCATTCTAGGTCTCAAATATGCTTGATAAATTATTTGAATTATGCATTCTGTTGCCATCTGTGGTTCCTCATAAAGAGACTGCTATTTGCCGTGCATTGTGCCAAATCATGGAATAGTTTTTGCAGAGCCAGAGACTGGACTGAAATCACCAAACTTGTGTCACTTGTGACCCACAGAGCAATCAAATGTGAGCTTTAAGTTGACTGCAGTTTTAGTACTGTGAGATGAGAGCGAATGCATAATATCTCCAGCCCATAAATCTCAAAGATTCTAGGGAGGTATGGGAGAAGTTCATGCATATCATAGAATCATAGAGTCAGAGAATGGCCTGAGTTGAAAAGGACCACAGTGATCATCGAGTTTCAACCTCCCTGCCATGTTCAGGGTCGCCAACCACCAGACCAGGCTGCCCAGAGCCACATCCAGCCTGGCCTTGAATGCCTTCAGGGATGGGGCATCCACAACCTCCTTAGGCAACCTTTTCCAGTGTGTCACCACCTTCTGGGTGAAAAACTTTCTCCTAATATCTAGCCTAAACCTCCCCATCTCAGTTAAGCATATCTTTTATTTAAAAAAAAAATAATACATGAAATGATCTTATAGCTATGCATTATAAAATGCATAAAATGCTGTTATATGTATATAAATGCAGAGACATGCAGAGACATGTATACACACACATACATATACATGTAGTGTGACCTTCTCCTCCTTCCCCTTGCCTTGAACTTCCTCCCTGAATCTGTCCGAATGGCGGAGCGATGAGCACGTCTAAAGAAATGTAGCCCCGTGTGAAACCTTGGAATAGTGACATCTGTTGAATTTGGACAGTTTTGTTTGTCTACTGGGAAATCTCATGAGCTTCCCAATATTTTTTTCTGAGTTGGCGTTGCCCTCCTTCCCTCCCTCCCGGAAAGGGAGGGTGGCTTCAGGAGACATGGCTGCTTTCTCGTGTTCTGGTGCGGTGTAAAGTTTTCCGTCGAGAGACAATAATGTACATTCCTCTGGCAGGACGAGATGGATTTTTTTGTTTCTCTTGCTGTTGTTTATTTATAAGACATTTCCTCTTGCTTAGTGGAAGTTTGATCATAAGAGGCTCCAGTGATTTTCCTTCCCACCTCTCCCCTCCCTAATTTCTCTGCCTCGGCACTCGCTCTGGAACACAGTGAACTCAAAAAGCCCATCGGCGCGGGGCACGCTTAGCAGCCAAGCCTTGCCACTCTCCAGAGACTGTGAGGTGATTCTCCTTCGTCACCGCTTGGACCAGGAACCACAGCCCTGGTGAGTGGTGAGCTCCCAGAATTTGATGCGTCAAGGCTTCTATTCTCGGTGCTGCCGAGGCAAAGCAGGAAATAAAGGGTTTTTTGTTGTTGTTGTTGTGTTTTGTTTTGTTGGTTGGGGGTTGTGGATTTTTTTTTCTTTCTTTCTTTTTTCTTTTCTCTCTCTCTCTCTCTCTCTCTCTGTTTTTTTTTTTTACCCTTTTAAAAAAAGAATCAGCAGCAACCACAGAGGAATATGGAGCTGGGAGCAGCCACTGCTGAGCAGAGAGAAAGCAGCTCCACGCCGCAGGGCTGCACCCAGTGTCCCCCCTGCCTTGTGTCCCCCCTGCCTTGTGTCCCTCTGCCTTGTGTCCCTGTGGGGCCGGGCTCAGCAGTGGCTCCGAGGGGCCGGGGTGGGGGGACAAGAGGGCCAGGCAAGCTGGGAAGGGGAGGGTATGGGAGGGGGTCGAAATGTTAATCCCTCACTTGGAGTTTCTGTCTGGCAAGTTTTCATGCCTCTGTGTTGTGAGCATTTACATTATGCTCTGAATACCTGATTGCCCAGCCAAGCAGAAAAGAAACTCTACAGTGGATGCATAGTAAAAGAAAACGCTTCTGCAGAAGCCACCTCTGGGAATAGGAAGAACTGGTTGGTTTATAGGCTGCTGGTCCATTTGAGGGGGGAGGGAAAGGTTGCATTTATTTTATTTATTAATTAACTCTCTCATTTCCCTTTTTTTTTTCTCTTGGTATGGGGAAATGGGAATCAGAAAAAAAAAAAGTGTATATTGGAGAACTTCATATACAAAATTCTGGGTAAAGAATTAAGTGTCTCAACCAAGGCTGAGACATTTAAGCAAAGTTATTCCCAGCTGATGAATAGGGAAGCTGAGGCACAGAAGATGACATTATTTGCTCAAGGCTGCATGGGGAAGCCAGTGAAAGAAAAAGGTATAGGATGTGCATCTGTAGTTTCAAGCCCAAATTACTCAGGGTCTCCTTTTGTGCACTTCTGCCCGGCTAAATGTATCGCTTCTGTTAATCTTACACTGCTGTAATGCTAAAGAAGGCCAGGGCAGTATGTGGGTTGTTCCATTCATCTTTTATCATTTCTCATGTTATCTGAGTTGAAGAAATGAATCATCTCTCGACTAACATTTTCTACTGTTAACAAAGTAGGCATATAAGAAGCACAGAGTAGCAGTCAAAATATTTTTATTTTGAGGTGTTATCCTGTTCTTTGAAACATGTTGTCCCTGGCAAAAGAACAAAATGTTTAACAGCACCAATGTATCTCACATGCACTATTAATTAGGAAGCGTTCTTCTCCGAGTTATCTTTTGAGCTTGATTCAGTTAGGAAGTGTATCAACATACATCTCTGACCCCCATGGTAATACCTACCTCTTCAAACGCTGCTGTTCTCCTGTGAGGCATAGAGGAAGTCAAGTCACCATTCCCTGGTTTCATGACCAGTGTAAATCGGAAGGATAGCACACAAGGACTGGCGTTGGCCAGTTTTTCACTGGAGCTGTCAGTGGCTTTGCCGTTGATTTCAGAACTGACTTGAATGTCAAATCAGATGCAACCCAAGTTAAAGTACTTGCTATTTCATATAACTGATAAATAAAGCCATTGCAAGGGTTGGTGGTTTTACTGCTTGGCAATTTTTGCAAATATTTTATTTGGTCCTGGTCCATTTGGGGCTCCCTGTCCCTCCCAATGATTCAGTTTCAGTCTGAAGTTTGACTAAGCCCAAAAACAGATGGAGCATAGATTAAGCCTCTGAGTGTCCTCTAGGCTTATTTTAGAACCACAAAGAACTGCAAACTCCTCTTTTTTTCATCTATGGAGCCTTAAGTTGACTGTAGACTTCCTTCAGCACTGTGCAGTGAGGGTTAGTTATTTCTCACGGTGCACTGCAGTCGTGGAACCTCTCCCTGAACCTAAACTAAATAACTGGTTCTTAACAAAACCCACAATTAGGCTGGCCTGTTCTCTCAGTAAAGAGTCATATACACACAGAGAATAATCTTGACGTCCATCAAAGCCCTAATCCAAATGGTCCCAGCTTTTGAATAAATGGATGTTAAGATCCAAAGTTGGCATTTGCATCACCTTTCTACAGTGTACTCAAAGAAGCTGACAGATCAGAACATCCCAAACTTTCAGGCAGTTCACATCACAGGCAGAAATATAATGGATTTTTTCTTTTCTCTAAATGGGCTACACTGAACGCCCACACACACTTTTTGGTCTGATCTTTGAGACTTATCTCTGATATACTTTCTCCCTCCAGGCGGTGTAAGTCTGAAAGACGTAAGTACTTCAGAAATGGAAAGCTCTTAAAGCACAGTGCAAAATGGCTGAAACTTCAAACTTCTGCCTGTGTTAACACTTGTTCTCTGGATAGACTGTAGTCGAGGGCTGTCGCTCTGGTGACTTCCACCAAGAAGGCAAAACAGTGTTGAATTTCTTTTTTAAGAGTCTCTGTGTTGTTCTAAACCTCTTGGTGTTTAAATTATTTAATTAATGTATTTATTCTGCTAGTCTCTGCAGTAGTAAAGGAACTTGTCTTCACTGGTATTTATGTACAACAATGTGGAGAAAATGAACAGTCTTTCTTATTATGGTATAAGCTGCTTATTGACTCTAGTCCAAGGTTATAATGGTTTGTCTATGGTCTAAAATCATTAGGGTGAAAATCTGCAATTTGAAATCATATTTTAACTGTCTGTTTAAACACTCTGGGACAGTAAGATGATAAACTGTCTCATTAGTGGTAACTTCTTTGCTTAGCACGTAGTGGATTTTGCCATAGCTTCTTTAAAAAATCAAAATGAATGCATACAGCTGCTCTTTTATAAATGCCCTGTTTACTTCTCTGGGGAGACATTTCAGTTGCACCATCCCTTCCAACTGGAAATCCCAAAGTGCTGTAAAAATGCAGCTGAATTAAACCTCCTGGTGCTACCTGTAGGTGAGGTAGAGAAGGTATCATCTCCTGCCCAACACAATCAAAGAGCAAATGGTAGTCTTTCACTTGCATTCAAACCAGCAGTTTATGCTTTTGGAGAAGAGAATATATATTTATATAGTAGAATCCACAGCACAGTATTCAGCACATCAATTCTGTTTGATGTGATATATTTTTTGTTCTGTTAACTGCATCAGCTGAGAACAAAGCACAGAAAAGGTTGTAATTATAAAGGTGCATAGACTCAGAGGTACTGGGACATTTCTGAAGTACAAGAACTTAAGCCATACTGAGAATCAGTTTTCACAGTAAAAGCAAATGCTTCATTTCGAGTACCTTTCCTCTTTTAACGTATCATAAATGTTTTATTATTTTATTTATTTGCCCCCCAGAAATTGAACAGTGGCTTATTTCCCAGGGTCACAACATTGAAACACTATTTTCCCCTTCTGTAAATCTGAAAAGAAAGTGAAACTTGATTTGAAGTCATGTAAGAGGAAAAGTTAGAAAGTGAAAGGAATTTGGTAGATTGGAGCTGGAGGACCTTTAAGGTCCCTTTCAACTCAAACCATCTGATAATTCTGTGATTTGCAAGGTTTCTTGGTAAGGCAGCAACTAACTGCTGATCATTAATTATCAGCTGTAAAGTTGTGTTCTGATATGGAACATTTGAACAGTTAACTCGTGATCTCAGCTGAAGGATAAAGGAATAACAAGGTGCATGAGCTGTAAAGTGAAGGCTTTTCTTACTGTCCTGGATGGGGAAAAGAGGGATGGATAAATAACATGATGAACATGAAGGGAAATATAATAACCCCTTGCAGACCTGAACCTCTGTTGCAGATCTGTCACTGTGTGGTCTTTTTCTACATCTCACTTGCCCTTCTGTAAAATGGAAACAGTTTTTTTTCTGACCACACAGGACTGCAGCACAGGAAAACAACTTCACGTTTAGCAAGGCTCAAACATGCTTAAAACTCCTTTGAATCCAGCACATAGATCACACTGCTGCTGCATTGTTTGTTTTTCCCTCCGTGTGTGTTTCAAGTTCCTAGAATAGATGCAAGTTCCAGAGCTAGCATGGGTTTGTGCTGCTGGCAAAACAAAGCAGGTGCAAATTACGGTGGAAATGAAATAGCTAGTGCTCGGAGGCGGTGGAGTGCCCAGTTCACCTCAGGGTACGTGTCTGAGTTCACAAAACATGACTATCATGCATACCCTGATTCATTAGATGTGTTATCCAGCAAACAAGAAGCCTAATCATATTTGAGTGGGAACATTCTTATGATAAACTCTGCTTTAGTGAAACTCCATATATAGTGCAATTTCTCCCGGCCGCGTATATTACACGGTGAAGAAAAGCTACCCTGCTGCGTATCAGAAGGCTGTAATTTCATTTAGGGGGTCTATTGACATCGTAAACTGCAAGAGCAGAGCTCAAGTGGCTATTTAAGTCATAGGAACTTCAGACTGAAATTACTGCCTGGCAGTAATTGCCCCTCCCCGGCAGGCATGCGGGCCCCTATGTACGTACTTAATGTTTTCATCCATGTGCCTATAAATAATAAATCTCTTCCGTGGCCTCTGAAGAGAGCAGATCCAAAATACCAGTGTTATCTTTTGTGATGGGGCACAGCCCTCCGGGAAGGACTGAGCATCTCGAGCTGAGGCCGTGGCACTTGGCGATGTGACATGATGACCGATGCTTCAGGGCCGGTCCTCTGCTGGACCCGGAGGTCCACACATGGTGAGCAGTGAGAGGTGAATGTGCCTGTGCTGGCTGCCAGGGCCGTTTGTTGCCATCATAGCTGACACGTCTGACCTTTCCCACTTGTGTGTTGTAGACATCCAGCCTGGCACACGCAAAGATAAATGTGCCGTGCCACCTGTGGTCCCCAGGGCTACAGCGCATCTCCTATTTATACTGCACCTCCCTCAAATCACTGCCCGCAGCCCTGGGGCTGTCATGCTTCTGGAGAGGGGCGGTGGAGGGGAGAAGGCTCAGTGCTGCCCTGAATCTGTGAAATTCGGGAGCAAATCCGGATCCACCAGCAGCATCACCCAGTGCACAGGAACAAGAGTTTCCCCTTTCTGGTTTTTAATGCACAGAGCTTTATCCAAATTGACAGAATTATGTATTTCACCTGCTTGGGATTGTTTCAAGAAAAGAGTGAAGTCAGAGAGTGTTTGAGTTTTATCGGCAAAGTGAGGTTAACTGTTCATTATAGCTTGTCAAGAAACCTCAAGTCTAAGCCAGGCACAGGAAAAGACTTTCAGCAGGGCTCTGGATGAGAATCATTAGGACTGTCTGCCTTATATGCCAGCGTAGGCATTTTAATTTCAACATCTGAAAACTGAAGTGTATCAAGTTCATGTAAATTTTAATCTTCCTTTCCCTTGTCCTCTTCTTTTTCTTTCTTATTTTCAGATAGTGAGAAAATAAGTATTTTTTGTACTCAGTGTTTCTTAGACCTTGGGGTGCAAAATAGGTGTCAAATTGCCACTGAGAATAGAAATTGTATTTATTTCTATTCTCTGAACTGGTGTCTTGGTTTCAGCTGGGTCTACTGGCCTGGCCATTCTTACATTTCATTTAACAGAATGATGGCTCACCATGTGAAATTATATAAAGCATATGGTCATAACGTTAGTATTTCCATTCTTCATAAAGAAAACTTTATTTTGATTCTGAAGCTGGCTATCTGTTTTTTTTTCTGGAAAATCAATTAAACCACTGCCTCTCCCACTTAAGAGCCACCACCCTGTGATTCCTGTGACAGTGGTATGGCTCACAGTGACACAGCAGCGTGGAAAGTAAATAAGCAAGGTTTGTATAGCTATTAGCCATGGCAGTCAGCAGTAGCAGGGAAAACTTTCCTGGTCTGAGGGGAAGCTGTTCACACTTGCATTTCATCTGTGTTTGAGCAATAAACTACATTTCTTAGTTTGGATAGATCGCTAATCTGGAGAACACGCTGAATATTCTTCACAGGTCTGTGACAGCACCCTGTAACGTGGTGTGAATGGGGGAAGCGAATTTTGATTTCCATGTTGCTGACTGTGGGGATCACGGGTGCAGGTATCAGTAGCATCCCTGTTTTTTCTGCTTGTGTCAAAAACTAGCCGGGTCTTTTTGTGCCATTTCTCCTTCCACTTTACTTTGCTCCTTCCACTTTACTGGCTTCTGAACCTCATTATGTAATCATGCTAGCTGTGAGAAAAAAAATGAAGTCCACAAACTGTGGATAACAGCAAATCCCACAATACAGTGAAATCAAAATAGGATGTTGGATGCCAAGACTTAGAGTTCTCATGGTCCTTATCTCTGTATGGAATAACTGGAAGTGGTTACAGTTTCTTTTGTTTAGTATAAGAGAATGTATTGAAGGCTGCATATCTTCAGTGAGATATTGACTGCCTGATGGCATGTGTCCTAATTTTGGGACGTGATGTCCTAGTGTGAAGATAGGGTAGCCTTTTGTCCCACTGAATCTCAAGTGCCTGAAATCTAAAGCTATGTTACTGTATTGGTGTCTGTCCAACAAAGATGTGTGTTCTACTTGTACCATGTGGAAAAATGAATAAAATATCTAAAGTTAAAAAACAATTCATAAACACCATATGCACATACATACTGCATGCACAACTTCTCTTTGAAAATATTACAATGGGACACCCTTCCAGATTCTGATTGCAAAAGACTGTAACTTAATTTCTTCTACAGGTTTTTAGTCAAGAAATACTGCTACAGAGTCTGTTTGCTTTCAAATCTGCAAAAGTGTAATAGCGTCGACTGTTCTTTAAAATGAAACGTCGATCCGTCTGTCTAATGTGGAGCATTTCTAAAGCTATCATCCTCTGTACTGGTAGGCAGCAAAAAGTAATTCACGTCTGGGGATATTGAGGCAGAAATTGGCAAACTAACTTATCTGACACCATGATGGAGTCCACCTGACCCCAAGCCCTGTGTTGTAGCTACTTCGGTTAACTTGCCAGAGAGCTGATGTAGTCTTTATGGGAATGTGGGAGCAGTGAGCTCTGCAGGTCTCTGAGTTGTGTCATGGGGAAGGAGCATCCTTTGGAGCCCAAGGTCTTAGACGGGAGAAAAATGGACTTTTTCCATATGTGCAGCACTGAACTTCTCATGCCGTAGAGCTTCTGGAGGAGGCATCAGTGTTTCTGCTGAATTCCTGGCTCACCAAAAAGACCAGCGAGTGGTTTGAGTGCTCTTTTGGTCCCATCTTCTGTTTGCCTGTTACAGCCACATCATCATTTGTTTTGCTGGCACAGTTCTGCAGTTTCTTTATAAAACTGGAGAGAAGCTGTGGGACTGGGTTAGAAATGAGATGGATGACTTTGCTGCAGCGAGGAAAGAAGAGAGAGTATCTGACATACTCATTCTTCCCGATGAAATCTGCATCTGGGTTTAATATTAGATAGGATCGCTGAGGATAATTGTGGTTGGCAATTGTTACTTTTTAATGATTTAAAATAACCCGTGATGTATTAGGCTCAGCAGTGTCATTCCCGAGCATGGCTTCATTGTGAGACTTCCTGCTTTCACGAGGAGTGGAGCAAACAAGGCCACTTCATCCATATTGGTGCTTTCAGTGTGCAGTATACTGTGGTGTGGAGAATGCTACAGCTGCTTTTACTCCAGAAATGCTAGTAGTCTGTTTGATATTATATCAGAGGGACTTGCTGCTTCTTCAAATTGACTGCTCTGTAGAGCAAACAACACAAGTACAAGGGCACACTGAGTCACTGGCTGTATTTAGATGTGTTTTGGCATACTTTTGTGAGGAAAGATGTATACTTGACAGGAGGAAGGCTAATTCTTCTCTGTCAGTCAGTGGAAGGCAGAAAGTTTAGTGAGAAGAGATCAGATGGGCTTGAATGAATTTTGTAATTCTGAACGTATCTAGGAAATAGAGCTGAATGATGTATAGAGAACTCCTCTGTCAGTGTGGAAAATTAGAGATTTGAACAAGATGAGTTTAATACTGAAATGAAATGAGAAGAAGTTTATGATTAATAGGGTCTGGCAGAGACAGCATACTTATAGATAATTTTGGAGGGTTAGGAAATGATCCATGGGCTGACATGAATCTTAGGGTTTAGGGGAGAGAGGTAGCCCCACAAAGAACCCCAGCTGGCTTGTCTGTTTTGAGAGAAAATTCCAAAAGTTTTATACAAGAGGACTAAAATGAAAGAGCAAAATCTCCGATTTCAGAAATCCTAAGCAGCTCTTAAAGTATTTTATAAGATTAGAAAGATAAATTAGGAATAAGGTGTTTATTGAGCATAAAACAGGTTGTTGGTTCATCTTATCATTAGTCCTGCATCTGAAGGTTACTTCAGGGGAAGGCGTTTTCTCTCTGGATACTGCATCTTCCCAACCGAGCAACATTGGACATGAAGGCCAGGTTCTTTCTGCCCCTGAAATGATCAGCATGCCACCCTGAAGCATCGGTTGGCTGCATTAAGTTAAAAATTACAAAATATGCAGATAGATTAAATTTGCCTTGTCTTACATGGCCACAGATGTAGCTCATAATCATTAAAATTACTCATTCGTCTGTGAGGAAAACAAAGAAAATTATTTCAGAGAAGCTAACAGAAAAGGATAAGATTCACAGCTCTCTCGTTATCATCTTTATTCTAGGTAAATAACTTGTGCCTTTATTACATTCTAAAGAACTTTAGAAACTTGGATCGTATTCTCCTTCAGGACATGCTGAAATTCTATGTATTTTGAGTTGCACACTCTTATTTTGAATTTTTCCTTCAGAGCAATAATTCCTTCTCCTTTACAGTTTTTCCCTGTGCGAGAGAAAAGCCTTGTATTTTCATTCTGATATTTTCTGACTTATAATTATCCTCCTAAAGTCAGGATACACAGAATAATTACTTCTAACGCAGAATTCTCAATAAGCAAGTTTTGTTAGAAGTGAAGAAACTGCAAGTTGTATCTTTGCCTGCCTCTCTCCAGAGCCCCATCCTTGTGCACTTTCCTTTAGGTGGCACTCCCACATTAACTTGTGTACAAGCTGAACAGCTGTTTGTGATCTGTCATTTATGTCTTGAAATATGATGGAGAGACTTAGAAATTGTATTAATTGTGGTGTCCACATCCTCTCTTCATTAGAAGTTGAAAATTGCTGTTCAAATATTTCATAATCAAAAATTAATCTCAGTCTACCTGTTCCAAATCATATATTACATCCTCTGGGGATGAATCCCAAATCCCCGTTACAATTTGGATGTTCTCTCCTCTGGGTATTGATTACAAATTCTGGTTATTGTTCACATACTTTGTCATAGGGGGAATTAATCTCAAGTTCCTGTCTACTGTTCTGGGACTGAAAGCTATCTATAATTAAGATTTTTCTATTAAATGGATATCGAAAATGAGCTTTTCTGCCTACATTTTTTGGGTTATCTTTTGGCAAGAAAACTGAGTCTCAGCTCACAGAGAGATTATTAATACTGAATATTTGGACCACCAGCTTGTAGGCCACTGAGTTCAGGTGTTTTGCGAGTGTCAGTGACATAGTTGTAGTGTTCTCTAATGCTGACATTTGGTAAGAAAATGTGAAAATCTTCACAGGACTTAGCAGAGTGGAGCAAATACGATGGCTGAATAGAATCACATGCATTGCATCAGAATTGTAGAGGAATATGTGAGCGTGTGTTTAGCAATCATGAAGCACCCTACTGTTGCAAACCAGTTTCCACGTGAAATCAAAACAATCTTAGTTGTGTGGAAGGGAAGAATAATCTGTGCTCTTTTTCAACAGTGGATAGAATGAGAACGAACATCGTGTGGTGAGAGGTAGCAGTACAAAGCCACCAGAGAGGCTGTATTTTTGATATGTGAACCCGTGTTCTGATTTGCTGCTTCACCTGTAAAAACAACTGCTATATTTCGACATAGGTATAGTCTTTTGTGTGTAACAGTGCAGAGAATAAAAGTTTTCAGTTCCATAGCCGTGTAGATCCCTGAGTGTTTTTTGTTTTGTTTTTTAAAGGAGGAAAATCAGATCAAAACAGCTCTGAATTTAGAAAAAGTTAGAATCTGGACCTGTGCTTTCTTGTTTCAGACCCACTGCTGCTACTAATAGACATGGTGTTTCCAGTGGCAACAGTTGGCTCATGCATTCTTTCACACTTCAGAAGATATCCCTGTTTCCTTTTTTTTCTTCTTCTTTAGCAGTGGGCAGCCCTGCAACCTTTTGATCATGCCGACTTTGTACATTACATGACTGAACTCAGCTATGCCAAACATCCTTTTAGAAAGTTGACATTTATGCCATTTGAAAAAAGAGAGGGAGAGAGAAGGGGAGAGGTAGAAGAATGAATTCTGTCTGTTTCCTCCTGCCCTTTTGATTAGGAGAGCAGTAAGTCAGCAGAAGAGGTGGGACTTTTAACAAGCAGGGGTGCATGCAAGCTGGTTGCGGTCTGTGATGTGTGCACACACATTAAGGAAAGAAGAGGATGAAAGTTAGACAACAGTAATCAGAAATGATTACAATGAATTAATGGATAGAAAGTGTAAGGAGACAATCAAAGAGACTAGATTAGAACAAGGAGGTGGCCTTTGATACTCTCCTAAACTAAATGAAGAAATTTGAATTCAAGAAATTTTCAAGGACCCTTTCAAATGTAATAATTGTGATTGTGTAATGTCTTTTATCTATTATTTCATTTTCAATTGATATTTTGCGTGCATATATTATTAATCATATTTTATGTAATCTTTAATACTTCCACTTCTTCCAGATTTCTTCCCACCTTTGTCTTGGAGATAACACTGAATTTATGGGACCAAAATGGCTGTTGTTAACATGCATAGCATACAAAGAAAACAGGGACAACGAGACTTAGCTGTACAGGGAGAGAAGCACGTTGCATAACTTCAGACAAGTCATGTGACTTTGTTATGTCTAACTCGATCCCTTCATTTAGTTAAAATGCCAAAACCTCATTAAAAAAAACCGTGTCCATTCCTGCAGTAAGTTAGACAGTTGCCCCACTTGCTCTCTTTCCAACACATTCACTTCAAATTTTGCGTTCTAAAAGCATTAGATTGCTATTTCAATTCTTCCAGAAAAGAGACAGATTTCTACAGACAGTGCTGGCTTTTGCTGAAGGTGAGCTACTGGGCTGAGTGAATGACTGGGTCAGTGCTTTGTGACGGCTCCTCATTTACTTTTTAAAACAGGAGAGGAAGAAAGGAGAATGGAAAAGGAGTGTATGTGAAGAGAGAGGTAGCCAGAAGGGGCTGTAATGTTAGACAGACTCTTTAGAAACCTTAAAAACCTTTAATAGTAAGTTTGCCATGATGTGTAAAATAGTTCCCAGTGTAAAAATCTATATTGATTTTTTTTCCTTTGTTTGTCTACAGATTGTTCTCAGAATAGAAAGCCTTTGACATTTTGCCTTCTCATATACTTAAATCAGTCATTTGTGTCACCCACTCTTACATGCACGTGTGCTTTGCCTGATCTGCAGAGGATGACTGCTTGCTACTTCCTCCAAATCATTTGTAGAGTGGATAACAGGTTGGAGAGCCTCCTGCAAAACTGGCCATTGTGAGATGTGTGATGGTAGGGAAGATCTGCTTTAGGTGGTGACCAGAGCGGGTAATACTAATGGCTGGGTGTTGTAGTCTAGGGTGCAGTTGATTGCCATGAGTGCCAACCTGCAGGAGTCTGATGGCTTTCAAAACTTAAAGCTTTCTATGTTGTTAGGAGCTGGAGCTTAGCTTCAGAGTCCCCGTACTCATTTGCAGTCTGAATATTGACTTCATCTTTTGATTGTTTTTTTAATTCCTATTTATTTGCTTTGGCGATGGTAGTCCCAAATAACCTGCCTGACAAAACAAGCTCCTCTTGAACATTCCTTGTGCTTATTTTATAGCTGCTGGGGTCAGCAAAGGCTTGTATGGTCAGAGACAGAGGGTACTTACAAAAACCTTGGGGGGAGGAGGGAAGAATGTTGACTGTTCTGCAGCAAAAATGTAAGTGGAAAACCACAGGGTCCTCCTGCTCAGCTGCTGAAGCGGAAGGACCCTTTGCAGCACATTTGTGGCCTACCTCACTGAGCTGACCCCAGACATCAAGGCTGTGTTGTGCATGGCTCCTGCTCCATAGTACTCCCACACCACAGCATGCTGGCCTGCACAGTGGGCAGCTAAGCCTTGTAGGAATCAATTGCCCAAGGGCAATGAAACAAATGGCATATGGTTCCCAGTGGCTGTATGCAGAGAGGCTTACCAAAACCATATTTTCAAGAGCTGCCTATAAATGGCCCGTTTATACCTTTGCATACATCATCCCTTCACCTCCTTCCTTTTTAAGCGATGTCTTATGCATAGATTTGTCATTTATTCTCCAACTGCATTTTGCATTATTACAGTTTAATGATATTTGAAGCTCTTTCATACATATTTGAGTTCACTGATGTAAATGAAAAAAGATAAATAATCAGCATACTTGGTTTATCTGATGACACGAGGATGTTCTGTCTTAAGTTTGCCACTTCTTGGATAAGATCAAGAACACTGTCAAGTACAAGGAGAGGGTCCAAGTAGTATCAGAATGACTGTAGCATTAGAGTCCTTCAACATCCCTCCTTTACAGTTTGGCCCCATTTGTGCCTCAAAATATGAACCACTTAAGCAGTTCTACCCCTTAAACTGCGTGACTTATGGGTTTGGTTAAACAGAAAAGATCTAAGTGCCTCATGACTCTTTTTTTTTTTCCTTTTTTTCTTTTTTTTCTGAGAACGATCATCTCTCATTTTGGCTTTGTTTGAGGATGCTCTGCATGATCTCGAGGGTGTCGCCTCCTCGACCCTGCATCTACTGCTGACTTACGATCTGTTACAATCTATTAGGAATCTTGAGGCTTGAGGGCAGAATTTTGTGTAGGGATAAAAGATGCTTTCATGTTGGTGCTGTGGGATATTTTTTTTTTTTAATTCTTTCTCTCATTCTCCATTTCATGAAAATTCATTAATCTGTGACATTTAAAGACTCTGTCTGAGAGGTGTCTGGAGCAGCGGCCGGCTGCATACATCAATAGTTTCTCAGAGTCTGGCACTCTGTCAATATTTGGGGGCCTCAGTAACAGCACTTAAATGCACTGCCTGCCAGCCGTCACGCTCTTAGCATGTCTGTAAGAGTCTGAGTGAGCGGATATTAGCACGTCAAGTCCTTTCACAACTGGCAACACTTTAGAGACAAACTGCTTGGTAGGTATCTCTCCTCTTCCCTCCCCTCCTGTTTTCTGGCATGCCTCCTTTGTTTATCTGATATGATTTATGTATTTACACACAAATATGCATCCTGCAAGGAGGCATTATAAATCCCGAAGCTGGAGGTGGTATTATGGCATAATCTATATAACAGTGGAAATGGGCTGAAGCTGGATTTGGACCCAGGACCAGATTAAGCTTGAGTTGACTCCTGGGCCAGTTGAGTCAGGAATGGAGTTTTGTTTGGATTTCACGGTGCCAAAATCTTTAGAGTTTAATTCCAAATAATGAGAATCTTGGACAAAAATTTTACAGGAAGTGCTACTGTGGCAATATTTCAACCAGCTCCAAACCAGAAGTGGAAAACAAGCCATTTCAAGACTTGGGTTGTATTCAAATCAAAGCTGTTAGAGCAGGTTCAGAATCCAGACCTTCTGTTCCTTTTTTAATCCTATCCCACTGCATAAATTGGATTCACAGCTGAATATTACTCTAGAATACCCATGAAACCTCCCTGTTTAGTGGAAAAAATCAGGGAAGCAAAATACAGCTTTTTCTTTTTTCCCTGTGTGGTGAGCACAGTAAAAGAAATTTTGATTCACAAATATTCATTGTACTCCTCCCCTCCCCTCTTTTATTTTATTGAATATTATGATCAGAGAGTGATCGGTGCCTTTTATGATGCATTCACAATTATTTTCTCTTTGCCCATTGTTTGCCACCTTTTGCTTGTGATGTCGCTGTGGTTGGGGCTCTGAAACTGTGCTGTCTGGAGATGTGAGTGCCTACAGTGTCTGTGAATTTAAGTTGGCTTCTGATAGCTGAAGTTTAGGCAGAAAGCAGTCCATGAATCTCCATCTGAATGTTTCTAAATATCCTTTTTGTAATATTCTTTTTCATTCGTATCTCATGCCATATATACCAAAAGGAGATGAAAGGATGGCTGCAGAGTGAGCCCTCCAGTAGGAATACATCCATGACCAAATTTCAGGAACAAATTCTTTGAAGAATGAATATGAACTTGGGAGCACTTCGAAATCACATCCTTATCATTCCTTCTTTACCATGTCCAGTAACACCAGTCAGTGCCCCTCAGCTGTGACCTTCAGCACATCCTTCAATGCTAGCTTGAGTCAACAGCTTCTTAATCCCTTTCCAATAACATCTAGAAACTTTTTTCAATAAACTTCCAACCTTCCCCCAGTAACACCTGCCAAAATTTGGCATGATAACAAAATAGACAAAATTATTCTGCCGGAACTACCTTGCAGGAGTAAGTCAGCAAAATATATATATATATATTTAACTACCCCTTCTCAAACATTTCTTTGCTCTTTTTAGCATTCTCTTATCTGCTGTCTTTTTCTTGAATTTTCCCCTTCTTCAGCTACAGCTGCATCTGATCTCCATTTTCCTGTTTGTGTCCCCAGAGCACCTGCACTCATACAGTATTTTGTCACCTGTTGAAAAAATAAAAGGAAACCTCTGTGAAAGTTTACAAATCTCTCCAGTGAGGTAGTGAGTAACAAGGGAGGCATTTATCCCTGCTTCAGGCCAGCAGCAAAGGGAAAATAAACAGGCTGAAGGCTTCCGTTAATATTGGTGATGCTTCTGGCTAGATGGCAGCAATGGCCAGTAAGTACAATCAACAGAGAGAAGGATTTATTTTTAATTATAATAATTGCTTCTTTAGCATGGCATGGAGGGGAAGCAGGGGCATTAGCGTGCGGGCGGGAATCGCTGACTGCAGATGTGGCCCTTGGACAGAGCACAATCGTGTTGATGCCGAGCAGCAGGGCCTGGAAGGCTTTAGTGGTCCCCTTGCAGGAGGCTGTGGATGAGACTCAGCCTCACAGACGAGCAGGCTGTGAGATGGCAGCAGTGTGTTTTTGCCTGTTAAAGAGCAGTAGTCGGAAGGATGGAGAGAAATTGTACTCCAGGATACCTGAGGTGCACAGAACCGGGCCCATACAACAAATACGATCACGCAGCTATTCTTTCTCAGTCTGCACTTTGTTCTGCCTTTTACGGTCTCAGCAAATTAGCACACGAGCTCACAGTAACCCACGCACCTTTTGTAACCAGGGAGTACATCTCATGACATAATGGGGCACATTTTCAACTCTGTCCCCAGTGTTTTAAAAACGTGACTGACTTTATTGTCTGTGACAGCCCCGTATGCTCTGAAAAACCTCCCCACCCCCAGCCCTCAGCACTGCACATCAAAGTTGAAGAGTTCGTCATTTTGCATTAGTTTCTAGATGATTATTTATTTTCTAAGAAATTCTAGTCACCTTCTGGGTAAGCATGTGGGCCCTAAAAGAGGTACGGAGTCTCCAAAGCAGAGGCACTCTGACCTCTTTCTTCCAGCCTCACAGACTGCTTCTACCTCTTTACATACATGCCCTAGGACTGCATTAGGAGCTTGCATTCCCCATTCATACCAGTTGCAGTATTGTGGCCAAACCTCACGAGAATGTAGAGGTTACCTGCTTGGCATTTCACCAAGCAGTTTTAAAGCCACCTGTCTTGCCCTACGTGAGGGGCTGAATGGATTTATCCCCAAATAATGGGGACATAAAGTGCCGAGGGGATCGAGGGTTTCAGACTTCATTCATTACATGTCCCCATTGGTTCCTGGTAGCAGTAAATGAGATGCTTTCTTTTACCACTGGAACTGATGAAACAGGAAAAATCTAGACTTGCCGTCCATTCATATTTTACCTCTATTAATAAGTAATTAATTAAAAAAGAAAATGATGGTCCCATGATGGGCCACTAAGTATATGCAAGTGCAACTACTGGCATTAAAAAGAGATTTGATTGCAGTCAAGCAGTTATTTATATTATAATAAATCATGCAGAATCCAGTTAAGATAAGCAATCTATTATGTTAGATGCCATTCAGACACACTTCAGGAGGTGTATCTAATGCTTAGATTTGCTTAGAGGTGAAGGATGGACAGACAGACAACCATAAAGAAATGAAATGACTCACCTTGGATGCACCAGCTGGGGCTGAACCAAAAGCAGAAAGCAAATCCCCTTCTTCCCTGGTCAAACTTATTTGCATTGGTCAAGTGAGCTTATTCACTGCTGTGTGTATCTGACCCATACTGTCTCCTCCCATGTAGAATGAATATTATAGAAGACTATGGCCAGGGCTGGTTTGCACTTCTACACTAGAAGGAAGGCCATCAGAAATAGCCCTAGAGAAGTCAGGAGCTGGTGGACTTGTAGTTTAGCCCTTAGATTTAGATTTGGGTAAAATTATTGAACGTAATGTTTTCTGTGCCAAAATCTTCTTGCCTCAGATACAAGTTAGCCAAGCCTAAGCTGAGAAAAAAAAATAAAAAATTTGTAAAGCCAAACACTTTTGTCTTTTTTGTCTAAACAAGATTTCTGACTTTGTTTTGAAACAAAGCCTACTTTAATTGAAATGTATCTAACACGAACAAATAGCTACCCCATTTTATAAAACTCCTAGGTGTTGCTTTCTTCCTTTCAGTGTTCACAGTTTGGTCAGCTACTCAAACAAGTCTAATTCTAACTAGAACGTCGGACCCTGGGGACTTGGAGTGTATATTTTCAATACAGTACATATTTATAATGCCAAGTACCCTGAGTGGTACTCCATATACAGTAATGGTAAGCAGTCCAGTACCATGGGGAGATGGGGTCACTGGGGAAGACTCAGCGCTTTTTAGCTCTTCATTTTTTATTTTCAGTTGTAGTAATATTTTGGAAGGTATTGCTTACAAGATAAAATTTGCATTTATTTGAGCTACTTACAAATGGGATTCTCTGCAAAGCTATCATTAAAGGGAAATAAAGCAGAAGGAACAAAAGGTGCATTCTCAGCAAAGTGTGATATGTAGTCACTTTCAGAGAACCTTGGTGCCACAGGAAAAATGTCATCATCTAACTCTAACACATCCTCTCTCCCAGAATGCTGAAAAACAAGCAAATACAGGGGTTGTTTGTGAAGTATTGAGATGCAAATACCAACTATACTGTTTACTATTTCCAGTGTTTCTACCTTGCAAATAATTTAGCTTTTTCCTACGTGATCATTCCTATCTTGAAACAGCTTCATTGAATGCAAAACCCAATGCCTGTTTATCTGTGACTGACTTTCAAGGAGAGGGTACTCTAGTATCAGGTACTTGTTACTTCTGTGTGTGTTATATGTAGCTGGTAGAAACTGAAGGAGTCTAAGTTTCTGTGTATGTTGCTGTTTGTGTTCTTTTTTTAACCAATGTTCTTTCTTTTCCATTTTTTTTTTTCTGCATTTTTGTGTGCTGATATACAACCTCATAACCATTTTAGAGAAAGGCTTATAGGACAGAGTAAGGTACTGGCTGCTCAGTGTGGTCAGTCTCACTCATCTTGCTGTTTTCTTGATGTAGTGCCCCTCAGCGTGAGCTGTCATCCACAGAGCACTCTGCAGTGCTGTAGCCTGGGTTCTGGTAGTGATGATGCTCTCTCCAGCTGAAGTTCTTTACAATGGTTGGGTCTGATGCAGTTTTTGGTGCTGCCTCAGTTCCAGTTGAGAGGCTAAGGCATATGGCCCTTGTGATCTTCCTATAATGAAATTAATTTCTGCCAATGAATCCAACTGGCTCCCTGAGTTAACGATGGAGAAAGATGCCTGTAGAGTTGCTTGGCCTTGCCTGCAAAGTTCTTGAAGATTATGGCCAGGCTTTTTGATGGAGAGTTCTTTAGCATTCACTTCTCATGACTGAAGAATTTTAACTGTAGAAAACACTAGTACTGGTGACTGATCCACTGACTACCAAATAGGGAGCTAGGGTTAAAGTATAAGAAAGTAGGATTATCCAAGCACCCTCCAACTTTCCACTTATACTCCTAGCTGACTCCTAGGTCCTCTCTGTGCATGTTTCTGGATTTTTTTCTTGACATCTGTGAAGATGCTGTGTCCTTACCTCCAAAAATCAGGGGCATTGCTGGACAAAGCAAGAGTGAGACCCAAGTTGTCAGATTTCTTTCTCACTTCCGTTGCCTTATAGCTGCCACATTTAAAACTATCTGGTGATTGGTGCCATGTGATTCAAGGTAACTTGAAATGTGGTAGGAAGAAAGAGTAGATAAGACAAGTGGAGCTGGAGAATTGCATGAAGGAGCTGAGAGTATGCTGTAGAAGCAGATAGGAGAATAGACAAATATTTTTACTTAGTGCATGTGCATGTAGGGAGTAGGGAGCTACCTTTATTCTTCATTTGTTCAGGATTTCTGCTGTTATATTTTGGCAGTCCTACATTATTAGTCTAACCCTAATGTTCAAAATATTCATGTAGTATTATTGTGCCTCTGAGTCTTGAACCTTCAACAAGAGAGATACAGGAGCACACTTTCTCCGGCAGTTACAGTCAGTGCCTTAGTGTAGAAAAATGTCGAAAAGTGGAATTCTTACTGTCAGTGGTTGCAGTTTTCTTTGTGTACCTACTACTCCTGTACCAAGCAAAAGCTTGTCTAGACCAGTGCACAGGGCTATTTACTATCCTCATAATCCATTTCCTTTTACAAACAGCGGTGACTGATCTGAATAAGTCAGAAGGGAACATTCACATCATATGTAGCCTCTTTTCTATGAACTTCATTAAGCCTTGGACCATTAGCTCAAGATATGTGATTATTTTGTTTGTTCGAACAGCTAGACGAGCCGAGTCTCCTCTGAGTGTTTCTTTCAAACAAACCAGCATGACTGAAAACTGGGAGCTTGCCAGAAAATGTTACGTGAAATAGTAGTGGCAGGTTCATCTTAGTGTGGGCGGAGAGAAAACTGTACCCTCTATTTTACTACTTCAAACATGCAGTGCCCATATGCCATAGATGAGCTGGTTTATGGATGGAGCATGAAGGCTACTGCTTGATCTATTTCATGCAAACAGTGTGTGTGTTGTAGATATACTGTCTTGTGGATATGAGTACCTGCTGTTGATACAGTCTAAACACACAGCATCAATATTCAGTATGCTATAGACAATCTCTTTTTTCTCTTTTATATTAAGTGTTAGTACATAGAGCCAAATACTTAAGAAAAAGAAAAAGAAAAAAAAAAAAAAGGCGGAGGGGGTCACATGATTAAATTAATTCCATTAATTATTTAGAAACAATCAAAGGAAATACAAGACATCTGGCTTTAAGCCCAAACAACTCATGGCACTGCTGTTGCCTTGTAACCTCATCAGCTCTTAGTCCAGTCATCTCTCTTCTTCTTTCATTAAGGACACAGGAGATGGCCCCCCTTCTTTCCTGCCTTATTTCTGGCAGCTTGGAACACAGATCACAAGACTGGGCTATACAGTTGTCTGATTCTGTGTGTATTAAATCTGATTAGTTCTATGATGAAAAGACATCCCCCTGCATCCCCATGGCATACAGTAGTGTTTGATTAGCAGCGTGTTGCAGCCATAGGTTGCATTTTTCTCGGTATAAGGAACTAGCTGATATAGGAAGGAAAATACTGTTGTTACTGCGGTGCTCAAAGTCCTTAAACGTGTTATATTGTGCAGGAAAACATATAGTGAGAGATGGTTCCTGTCGTGAAGGGTGCACAGCCAAGAGTGGAAAGGGATTGTACCACTCTGTGCTGTGTAGCCTCACCTCGAGCACTGTTGTGGGCTTAGTTGCCACAACATCAAGACATAAAACTACTAGAGAGTGTCAAAAGGAGGTCCGGGAAGATGGGGACAGGTCTGGAGGGCAAAATGTATGAGGGGCAGATGAGGTCCTGTGGTGTGCTCAGAGCAGAGCAGTGGAGCTGAGGGAAGTCCTCATGGCGGCTGCAGCTCCTCAAAGGGAGCAGAGGGGCAGCGTTGAGCTCTGCTCTGTGTGTCAGCAACAGGGCCCGAGGGAACGGCATGGAGCTGTGTCAGGGGAGGGGCAGCTGGGGGTTAGGGAAGGGTCTGCACCAGAGGGTGGATGGCATGGAACAGGCTGCCCAGGGCTGTGGGCATGGCACTGAGTGCTGAAGTTCAAGGAGTGTTTGGCCATTGTTATCAGACACAGGGTTTGAATTTTGCATGGTGCTGTGTGGGGCCAGGAATTGGACTCTGTGATCTTTGTAGGTCACTTCCAACTCAGGATATCTTGTGATTCCATAACAGAAAGGCTGAAGAAGATACAGCATCACAGGGAGTGGAAGCAGTTTGCGCAGGATTGTGTAAGAAGATCGTGGCAGAACCAGAACCAGAGCCTGGGACTTACCCAGTCCACTGGTTTTGGCATACTTCTTTCCCTGGCTGAGGACAGCGGTCCTGGCTTTTGTAGACGTGGCCAGGCATTTTCCATTTGAATGATTTTTCAGCAGAAATTCTTTTTCCTGAAATATGAAATTTCCTTGGGAATAACTTTTACCCAAGAAAAGTCAAAACAAGTATTTCCCAGCTGCCCATTCTGGAAGGCTCTTTTTTCTAGCTAGTCTACAGAAAATTTCCATGTTAGTTATCTCAGGTGGATTTTTCTAGAAGCACTTTCTCATGGAGAAAAAAAGACCCACTTTGGTTTTCACTTCCCAGCTTAGGAGTTTTTGCTCCCACCCGCAGTGATTACATCCCCATGATAAGACAGTGCTGTTTTCTTTTCAACTCTGATCCTTTGTTTTATTAGTATAGGTAACTTAATGCAATTTAATCATGCAATTCTCATGTTCTGTAGCTAACTTGGTATATTCAGATTTCTAGAACAGTTTTACTGGAGCAAAACAAAAGATCTTGCTGATCATTAGGATTCTACTTTTCTGTGTACTGGTGAATGTGAACCCATTTTGACTAGTAGCAAATGTGTTGAAGCCATTCTTATCATTCATATTACATTTACTGTTAGTGGAGGGGTACGGACTTCTTGCATTAATCCAAGGAGCATATTTCACTGGCTACTGTTCTCTTAATGGTTGCTGAGAGTTGCATTGAAGAATTTTCTTTTTTTTTTTTTTTAATGAAAAGGTATTGAAACTTCTATCACTGTAAGGTTATCTTGGCAGTCTTTTACTTATTCTTGACTACTGTTTTGAAGATACACATTCCCAATTGTCCATTAAGAAAGTGCTCCTGAAATGAAACAAGCTTCCTTGATTCTGAAAAGCTTACTTGAGACTACTGTTCCTTATTATTTGTGTTATTCCATAGCCTACACTTGTCCTCAGAGAATGATGGCATCAGATGAACATATTGGCTGTGATTTTTCAAAGTATGCAGCTAACCACATTTGATTCCCACTGCATTTGATGCATGTTAACACTACCTTCAACAAAGGCAGCGTTAGGCCCATGTAGAAGGCTTTAAAAAACAAAAAACAAAAAACAAACCCCACCTCTAGCACCCTGGGCTATTTGCAGGCAAGAACATATGTTGTAAGTGCTTATACTGCGTTACAGGGTTTTTGTTGGAGGGACTTAACCCGCTTTATGAGTAATAGTGTAGTGCATTTGATGCTACAATAGGTAGGTTTCTCTAATGTTGTCCCTTTAGGTTTATCATATGTTTTCAAAATATTGTATCGTTTGAAGCTGAATTTAGATAAATATTCTCTATATCCAGTAAATCTCAGCTTAAGCTATTCCAAGGTTTAGTGTATTTGTTTATTTCCCCGTATTGAAGCCAGTGCTTTTTATTTTGTTGTCCTCAAATGTAATCATTATGTACAGTTTGTTGTTTATGTAAAACTTATATTTTTCCTTCTTTTTTTTTCCTCTCCCTTTACTTTGCCTTTTCTTAACATCTACATGGCGTGTTGATGGCAAGAGCAGCAGTGGTTGGCAGTTTTCCTCAACTTTGCAAGAGAGAGAGAGAGAGATTTGGTTGGAATGAAACCTTGCTCTTCGTGCAGTCTGCTTGAGATGCAGCTTTGAAAGGTATCATCCCATTTTCTGTCTTGAAACAAAAGATGAAAACCACTAACAGGTAGAAATTTCAATGCCAAACCACCTGTTAATTCACTGCTGAAAAGCCCTTTGGCAATTCGATTTTCGCTGTATCCACTTGGAACATTTGTGTGGCAAACAACCACAGTATCTCTCTGTACCCGTAATTTTGGTAAAGGAGCTAAGTTGATTGGGAATGTTTGGATTGAAATTCAGGTTGTTAGACAGATAAATGCTTCTACTGTCTTGGTCTTGCTTTTTGACTGGAGTAGCATTCATCTCTCATATAATTGAGACTAATACTGAAAGTACCAATCCTGCAGTAATATTCTGTACATGGTAATATGAAAGGAGATTCATTTTAAGTTCTGTGTACGGAGGGTCCAGATCTGCTTCATATCCTGGTGGTCAGAAGTGAGGTGTATGGTGAAACTGTGAAAATGAAAGCTGTGAAATACTCTGTAAGTAATAGTAATACGTATCTTTTGAGAGCACTACAATTCAGAAAATCATTTCAAATTCAGTTAAAATGTTATCCTTGGAGTGCTATACAAATGCTCCTTCTGAACCGTGCATTGCAAAAGCAGCCACTGTTTGTTAATATGGCATTAAAATGTTGGACTCCACCCACAAAAATTAATAACATTTTTGAAATAAAAGTGATGTAGGATACTGACACATTTATGTCCATATGTTCTTGGACGTGTGTCCTCCAGTGCGTGATAAAACTAGAAATACCAGATATTCTTATTTTTCTTATTTCCTGTAAAGCCATACTGAGAAAGTGGGAGAATGTAAATGATGGCAGATTGACAGGCTTTGGCCCAAGGATAACTGTACAGCAGTACCATATTTTATATTTTTGTATCCTCTTATCTATTCTGTTCTGCTAGTTGTACTAGTTGACTTCCATGAATTCACATAAGTGTAATTTAGAACTGACTTGGGCCACGTTATTTATATTTGTGCAGATTGCTCCATGCTTGTGCAGCAGTTATTTCCCATGGATCTGCAGTGTTGTCCAGTGTCATGCAATGGTTTCGTATGTGTTTATGACTGGTTAAAACATGAAAAGTGTTTTGAAACAACATGACAACAGCAGAAGCTGCATAGTAACAGGGCTACCCTTGGCTGTCCATATTATATCCAATTAATGTGGTTACCGTGCTCTGAAGCCCTTCCAAAGCTGAATAAGAAGTTCTGAAACCTGGTTAAATACGTTTTTTTTCCAATTTTTCTAAAGATTTCCATTACAGATGCTACAATGATAAGAGGACACTGTAATACATATCTTCAACAGCAGTAATAATGAAGGATGTGAAGTATATCCCCAAAATCTAAAGGTGTGAATTCTAATCAACAGTGAACTCTTTGAGAATGCCATGTAGTAAAACCTAATTCTGTGCTGAAGGGGAACACTGTGAACATCCAGCATAAAATAAAAGATGTTCTGTTCTCTGCTGCACTATCTTGAGCCAAACTTGGGATCTAAAAGTGAAGCAGGATTCTTTCATCACCAGTCATAAAGATGCTGTAAGTCAGATTGTTCCCCTAGGCAATATTTGACAATGTAGTAAATTGAGCTTTAGGAACTTCCTACAAGATCGAGAACTCTGCCACCTCAAAACATAAAGCATAGATCCATTATAAATTCATTCTTTCTGGTGCAGATTTTGAAAATGTTTTGATGCTTTGACTTCATACTAGCAAACTGCATACCTTATTCGGTATCTTGTGTCCCCCACTGCTATCATTAAAACATGGAAGGACTGGCAGCAATGTGATCTCATGCCCTCACATGATCCAGATGAAATCTGCACTTTGGAGTTATCCACTAGTGCATGGTATGTTAATGTCAACTATGATCAAGCACCACCAGCTGTTTGTTACTCCCCTGCATTTTGTCATCTTCCTATTGCGTCCTTATTACTCCAGTCTTCCCAGAACGTTGCGCAGGCTGCAGTAAGAGAAAAATCTGATCTGTGCTCAGAATAGGATCAGAAAATACGCTAGATTTTCTGTATATGTATCAACACCTCCAATTCAGTGAGCTGCGTTGAGACAAGTGAAAAAAGCTAAGTCTTGTTTCTTTCACTAAATGAAGCTAGAGTGGCACTGGAAAAGTACAAGGGTAAATTCTTTTTATATAAACTCCAGAGAAACTCATGGACAGACACAACTTCAGAGTTTTGATTTTAGGATGAGTTTGAGCGGAATTAAAATTCATCTATAATTCTTATTGTTTTTCTCTGCCTTCTTGCCCTTTGCTTTTCTGTGTTGTGTGATGAATGGTTCATGCCCAGATTTTGCAATTGCAGCTTTGTGCTTAAAAGCCACACAGACGCAATGAATGTCTTCACTAAATTATATTTCAGAACTCTTGCAGGGAGTTTATAGTTTGGAAAGACAGAGCTGCATGCAAAGCTCTTCACTTCAGAAATGTTGTATACTTGGACCCATACAATTTCCTTTATCTTGGTAGGCAAAGATGATTCTCTGTCTGGTGATTTTGGTGTCTGGGAAAGAAAAAGAGAGGCAGAGTAGGGAAGAACTTTCCAATGATATTTTTGATACAGCTATCTTTAAAACCTATTATTTGGAATTTGGAGAAGTTTTTGATTTGTTTTCCTTCTCTCTCTGACCTAATTAATTTCACACGACCTCCCCATGGACATAATTTATATGACAAATGAATTACATTAAAATTTGCTGTCATGGTATAAAACCTCTTGTTTATGGTAAATTTAATATGTTTTTGTTGATTTCCCTCTATAAATACTGAGCTACCAGTGATAGTTTGTTTTCTTTATTTTTAAAATAATTTTGGGTATATAGCGACTTATTGTCAGTATTAAAAATATTTGAAAACATAAATAATTAGGAGAAATGTTGTAATTCAACTGTGGTTAGCAAATGCTTCTCAAATGGCACTAGCTTTTCCTTTTGTAAAAATAAAGATTACTGTAGAAAAGAGTCAAATAATAACTGGTATACAAGTCTACTCACCAATTCCTGCTTATTCTAGAGTAAAAACATTGTGTACCAATCAGTGTGTTGTAGGAAGGAAAAGCACATACCATTTTCCATACCATTTCAGGACTGCCCCATCTGAAGCATTAGCATCAACCTTTTGAAGCCCCTGGATCCTTTGGTTGGCTTCTTATGCCACCCCATTTTCGTATCTACTCAGTCTACTGACTTCACTAAGATAATACACGCATTAAAACATCTCCCTTTTTCTTCCAAGGCTGTACTCACTTTTCTGAAGAGCAAAGGAGACGTGAGAGTGTGCAGATCCTTGTGAAAACAGCCGGCAATTTACTAACAAGAGCAGAAGGTAGTCTGCTGTAATTTAGGGCCAAATACAAGTTTGGAACTTATATGGATTTTAAGAAGTCTCCAGTAACACTGCAGTGAGGTACTTATTCTTGAGCTTGGAAAATGACATTAAGTTTCCTTTTCCATAGAGAATAAAATGCAGAAAATAGTTTAAATGGGGATAAAATTATGCACAGTAAATCTTTAATAATTTATGTTATGATTATATAGAATAATCCAAGGAAGGGAACTCCTTTGGTAAAAATGCACTAAAGGCAGCAAAATATCCTAATGTTAATTCAGCAGAGTATTCAAACCAATGCTTAAGGTTAAGGCTGTGCACCAGCACTGCACAGATGAGGGACGTCTGTACCCCATCATGGGTTTTTGTCCAAATGTGGCAGGGCTGCAGTGGGCAGCCAGCATCCAGAGCAGGATTCGAGGAACATCCTCTGTTAACTGCGAGGAGCGGCAGAGCTGGTAAATTTGCCTCAGGGGATGATAGCAGGGAAAGGCTATTGTGCCTAGAATGTATTTTGAAACACTGGATGCACTTTTTTTTAGTTTTCTATTTCCATCCCGCATTCCCTGCTTTTATAAAAGACTCCTAAGTAATTTCCAAATTAAATTACCTCTCTAGCAGTTTTGTGACCCTCATAAATATGATAAAGACAGACTCTCTGTCTCACTTTTTTTCGTGGTACTTAACCATCCTATGGCATGCTAAAAATCTTCCTTCAGCATCAAGACAGCATATTTCTTTGGTTAAAGTTCAGAGGCAAATATAAAATAGTTATTTATGTTAGGTCTGCTCTAACTCTGACTTTTTTTGCGGTGATAATTTATTTTCCTTTCCTCAGACGGATTATAGAGAACATGGTGTTGTCCCACAGTCCCCAGCTTTAATATGAAAATGGATCAAGTTCAGGTTCTGACACACTTGGCAGAGCACCATCGTTTCTCTACCCCTCCCTCAATCTGAGCCATAATTGTGGATATCCTGTGGACGGCAGCCCAGAGACTGCCAGTACTGGGAGCATATGAAACGGAAGAGATGATGGCAATAGCTGTGTCGCTTGACCTGACATTTGCCTCTTTTCTCAGCCACAGAGTGTGTTGAAGGGAGCAGGGGGTCTAATTTGAACTGCATGCGAGAGGTCATGGTGTTTAGGAACAGTTCCCCTCACCGAACTCAGATATTGTTACTAGGTGCTGTTTGTACTTTTTCTATGTACATACAAATAAGGGCTATTTTGCATAAAGAGAAAAAATGCAAAAATAGGTGAAATCATACTCTAGGTAATTCCACTGCTTACAGTGAAGTTGCACTGGAGATAGATGTTAACCCCATAAATCCCTGGGTCACAGACCACCTTACAATAGACCCTGACAGCTTTGTGGAGACAGATTATATCAAGCCCTCAAATTTGGAAGTGTAGCAATTCCTCTGTAGTAAGATTGCAAATGAACACCCATTCGGAGATTGCCAACATTATCACAGTTTGTCAGGGTGATCTCACAGCCCACAAAGCGCCGTAAGAGATTGCTTTACAAGTTCTGAAAGATTAGAGTGTTGAAGTATGTGACACCAGAATGATGCTTTGATGCCTGGCTTTGTCAGTCAGCCAGACAAATAAATAATATCCACTGTTTTTATTAGTGTAAAGCATAACAGGTAATGGAAAAGTATAGAGAAACATTTCCTTGTCATGGCTACACAGAGCACTAAAATATAGGCTGAACAAAAATTGGATGCGTTAATGTCAAATCCTTAGAACAGGCAGTTGTGTACCTGCGTGGGTCAGTAACTGCAGAATGGCATTTATGACTATTTCAGCAGCTAGTATTTTAAAGCATTAGCATTATGGCATGGCTAAACGAAACAGCAAAAAAACGGCAGTCTTGGGGTTTGGTCATTTACTGAAGCATGAAAACTCATATTGTAGTGAATGATGAATGGAGTTCTGGCTAGCAAGGAGCAAAAGGTCTGGAGTATGGAAGCCATGGGTTCCACTCCCAGCCTTGGAAGAGGCAGCACAGCTGTGCAGCTACAGTGTGGCATGGAAGTAAACAGCAGAAGGGTATGAAATTCAGCGTTTCTTTCCATGTCAGGAGCTGTGGAAATGCTTTGGTGTAACATGGAGACAAAGCTTTGTTATGAGTTTCAGGTATTTAAAACTTTAGAGATCAAAATGAGAATAATCTCAAAGTATATAATTGCCTTTGTTTGTTGGTTTGTTTGTTTTTAACTTTCTGCCAAAACTGAACTTAATAGGATACCTTTCTTGTAGATTTGTTCAACATTCAGCCCAGGCTTCCCTAAATGATGCATGGTCTGAAAACCATTTGTGGAGCCTCAGATGGGAACCATTTATGTTGTAAAAAGTTCCAAAGAAGCCAAATTCGTCAGTCTTCGTGCTTTAATTGAGACTACTGGTTTATTTTTTTATATATTGGAGTTCTTCCAAGGTTTAGCCATAGATCTGATTTATGCCAACTCAGCCTTTAAGTTTTGTGGAACAGAAGCTCTGAACTGTGCATTTGTTGCATTTGTTCATTCTTAGGGTGCCATTATATTGTAGGAACTCAGGATCAGATGCAAATTTATCTATCACTGATCCACCTACAGGTGGAAAACCATCTCTCCTGCCTTGACACCAAATCATTATTTATCCTTGACCTTGGAGAGTTTTTGTGCCTAATTCTCCATCCCCGTGAGCAGCAGAGAACTTGCAAGGAGCCAAGCATCAGTTAACAGTTGTTTACACAAACCTTGAGACGCTTGGATGAAAGACCCTGTGCAAGGGCATAGAATTATTATGACTATTATTAACTGAATGCCTAAACCTAGACAATGTATTTGCACATGTAAGTAATTATGATGCACTTCAAGGCATTCTGTTTGTAATGCTTTGTAATGCTTTGCTCTCCATTTCCTACAAATCAAATTACTGAGGGATAGATTTGATTTCCACATCATTTTGAAAATATTTTCTTTTTCTTTTTTTAATTTCCTTTGTATTAATTTTTTTCAAAGTTCAAAACACAACCAACTGTGACTAAATGCATAAAACCAAACAAAACCCCCTTAAAGTATAACAAAATTAAGACAGCCTAAAATGATATGCAGCAAACAATGTAAATCATACCTAACAAACATGGTTGTAATAATATACCTTATCCATGTCTGATCCACTAATAACAAATACTTATTCAGAGAACAAATAACTCATTCTTCTTCTTAGTGAGAGAGAGGCAAGCCCCAAATTCAAATTATATCTTGCAGTCTAAACAAATATGAAAAACCTGCCAAATCTTCTTATAGAAATCCCAACAATCTTCCATTTTCATTGTATCTTTTGGGAACAATGAGGTTGGGAAGAGGGGAAAAAAGAACAGTTTTTACTGGAAACGTGGGTCTTGGTCTTGTGCCTTTTCCACGAGAAGTCCTTACTGCCTTCTGTTGAAAGGTTTCTGTTGTGGGTACTGGGTTCAGGCCAAAACCAGAAGGCGTAGGCTTGCGTTGTTTTTAAGAATTAGGGATTTTTCCCCTCCCTCATGAGAAACTTCTCCAGAAGTGTAGGCTCGACAAGATGGTTATGAGAATAAAGATTGCTACTAGACTATAATTAATACTTTCCTCTCTGCAACATGGCCAAATAGATTTCTGCCATCTTCCCATTTCCTTTCTGGTTGCAGAAAAGATTATTATTTGTTTAACAGAACAGCAGCATCCTCCCTGTCCTACAGTCAGAGTGCATCACCTTCTTCTTCAGTTCCTGCTGCCCTTCCCTGATCTGTATTTGCTTCAGTGGAGTTCTGGTCACATTGGTGGCATGGGTACCTGAAAAAGGGGAAGAAAGCACATTTTCAGGTATCCTTCCATCTGTAGTATACCTTATGTGTTATGCACTGCCTATTTATCATTTGTGACCAGGTCCTGACTTGTCTCTGATGCCAGCATAACTGTTTCCCCTTGCAATTTTTGCGTCATTAGCTTCCAGTGAGACCTCATTTCTAATAACGTTTTAAAAAACTCTAAGAAAGATTTGTTCTGCCCTTTCCTTGGGGTAGAAAACACCTGTATTTCTCATAGCTTTTCTGTTGCCATTTCATGCTTTGTATTCACCACCCTTTCCCTGTGGGCCAAGGATGCTGGCTTGGCCAGAAGCTCATCTCTGTATTTCTGCACCAGTGAAGCTGCTGCAGCTGCTGAGGCTCTGTGCAGGGAGATGTAGCAGGGTACCTCTGTGTGTCTTTTTACTTTCCCCAAAGCCCTTTGTGCTTCAAGCCAGCCCCTTTGCCTCTTGCCACCTCTCCCATGTGTTCCCTTAGCTGTTGCTCTACCCAAAATAACTCCATGCCATCCCTCACACAGGGTGTTTTCCCTGCAGATGTGTGAGTTGGAGGTACCATTGGGCTTAGCAGTGACTCAGTGGAGGAGAGAAGGCAGGGAGATACATGGTGTTGACTCAGCTGAGATCACTGCTCCCACAGCTGCTTTTTATTGGCTCTGTTCTCCTTCCCTAGCCCTGCTGCTTGTCCTCCACAACACATGGTGATGAATGCTTTGTAGAGAAAAGGAAGAAGCTCTGCAATGATCAATGTCAGAATGACCTAAGTGCTTGATTTGTGTTGGAGTTTTTCTCATATGTTCTCAATATATGTGTAAATACCAAAATTATTTGGAGATCCTGCTGTTCTCCCTTCCTAGGGCATTATTTCAAACTAAAAGAGGGTAGATTTAGGTTGGAAGTAAGGAAAAAGTCAGTCTTTTACAGAGAGGGCGGTGAGGCGCTGGAACAGATTGCCCAGAGAGGTGGTGGATGCCCCATCCCTGGAGACTTCAAAGATCAGGGTGGATGGGGCTCTGAGCAACCTGATCTAGCTGTGCGTGTCCACATTCATTGCAGTGGAGTTGGACTAGATGACCTTTAAAGGTCCCTTCCAACTCTGAGGATTCTGTGATTCTATTCTATGATTCTGTGGTAATGAATTGTATAATTTCCAAATGATTTCTCCTCTTACCATTATTATTGCTTGCTTTAAAAAGTACCATAGTTGCATGGTGCACTGCATCTATCGAAAGAGTGTGGGCTGCTTTTTGCAGTCAGTACACACAGGTAACATCAATACGTAGTGTTACACCACTCTAGTGATCCTGCTTGTGTCCCATACATTACAAAAGCATTTTTTGTACTTCTTATATTATGTTTTATGTCTTGAACTTAAATTATATAAACATGTATTTCCATTTAAAACCAAAGCCACAGAAATTTCTCAACTGCATTGCAAGAAATTTGTCTTTAAAACATGACCCAAGCTGAGCTGTTATAATATCATGTCCCAGTGTTTAAGAATCCAAATTACTTAAATTGTTTTTATTAAGGAATCCAATTCTATCAAAATACGATTTCCAAAAACGTGTTTTCCTTTCATGCTTAAAAAAAAAAAAAAAGAAGAAGAAGAAATTAGAAAAGGACCTTATTAGCTAGAACGTAAAATATAAGAGAGAAATGGCAGTATCTACAGAAGCAGAAATGCCAGCCTCAGAGAGCAATCTCCTAGCAGTGGAAAAGCAGTCCTCACTCCCTTTTGATTGCCAGGAAGAAATTCTTAATGTGCTTTGTGTATGTTCTCTTTGAGATTCTTATTAAATGTCAGATACCTAGCCTCTTCCCCATGCATCTTTATAAAGCCCTGACAGAGTAAAGAACACTTTCAGAAGGATTTGGGAAAATGTAAGGATGTTTATGGCATATGTTCTGTGAGGCTGCAGAAGGTGAATTGACCTCCATGGTGGGTGGACTTGGTGAGGAAGGAGATGAAAATGCAAATTCAAGTATAGGCAGAGCCTCACAGATCAGAAGTTAGAATTTGTCTTTATGTTCTGACTTTCCATTGCAAAATTATCTGCTTTCTGAAGCAAAAGCCTGGGTAAACCTACAGTGTTTTTGTAAGAATGTCCTTTTTGTAAGAATTCCCACTGACAAAGAGACAAAATGCCCAGAATATGGTTTAGTGAAGGGTGAACTCATATCATTTACATCTCAGTTGTATTTTCTTCCCTTTTTTATTTTTTCTTTGCACCCATAGACCAAGATTCTTTGTGTTCAAGTGAAAATTACTTATTTTCTATACTTCTGTGATTCTTTGATGAAGAGAGCTGGAGCTCTAGGCTTAAGCCTATAGTGCCTGCCTTAGTCAAAATGGCCAGAGCATGAGAGACAAAGAGGCTCCTGGACTGAGCCTGCAGCAAAGCTGTGCTGCCCTACAAGATGAGAACTGAGTCGCTCGCTGAAAACATGGTTGAGAAATTGAACTGATGGCATGCTGGCCCAGCGTGGTGTGATCTAAGCTGCACTGACACCTGCAGTTAATCTTTCCAAATCAGGGTAGTAATTTACATGTCTCCATTCACATCCAGAGTCTTGTCTGGTGTTTATCTCTCTCTCAGCTTGTCCATATTTTTGTTGCTTTAATGGTCGTGGGTTTTCACCTTGTCGGATCTTCCTTGTGAAAGCTCCATTTATTTATTCGATCAGAATGAAGCTGGTGAGCCTGCTAGAGTCTGCCACGGTTTTTCACTTGTGTCTACTTCTTGAATTCTTGCAGGGAAATGGCTGCATGTGTAGTCAGTGATACATTCCATGGTAGCTGGAAGAGTTTGCTTATGTGTTGTAGGACTGAGTTGAGACCTGAAGGTGCAAGACCTGCAGAGCAGCCCAAATCCTGTATTCTCCCCAGAAGGCAGCAGTAGCAGATGTTTGTGAATGGCAGCACCTATCCTGCAGTATGACCAAGAGAATAATTCTCAATGGAAATTTAACTTAATTGTGCTGAAGTGAAGTGAAGTACAGTTTATTGATACAACTGAAGAGTTTTACACTCTGTTGTGTTTTGGATATGGAGGAGTAGTAAAACAGTTTCCACTTACCACATTATCAGTACAGCCATCAGTTCCTGGGAATTCTCTCATGCACAGTGCCTTCAAAACAGGGAAAGTAAACTTCTACAGTACTTAGCATAGTCTTCAAACTCTCTGCACACATATCTAAGATGCACAACAATTCCCTGAGTTATGTTCTAGTGTAAATGCAAGCATATACAACTGCTTCCTTTAATCTTGCTGATGGGCAGCTAGAATGGATGTACAAAATCTTCATAAGGCATCAGAATAAATGTACAGATGTTCTCCATCTCTCTCTTCTTGCAGTCACCATGTATCACACAATACACATATGGTAATAGATTGTATGTCAGGGGAAAACACAGACTACACCCCATGCAGCCATCAGACCTTGAAAATAGACATAAAATGGTAAGTTAATATGAATACACAGCTCCTAACAGCCTAATAGAATAGATCGCGCCACAGCCAGGTACATCTGTTCTCAGCACTAACCATTATCATTAGTTTAAAACACTTAAAATCACTGAGCTTCCGCAGGTCTGGGGACAGATTATACCAGGAAGAATCTGCTAAACAGATTTAGCAATGTAGCAAAGAGGGACCTTGGCTACATTAAAACAGTACATATTACATCTCGAAGGCTGTAGGCTGTTTTCAGAGGAGCAGTCTGAATGAGGAATGATGCTAACACCATATAGCAATTTCTTTATCACCATTTAAATATAGAGCTTGAAAGTCTTGGACAAACAATTGTGCCAAACTGCAAAACAATTTATTTGTGAAAAATCAGGCTTGCCTTCTCTAGGAAGCCATCAGCTGTCCTTTAGCAAGTGTTCTCATCAGACTAATGCATGAGATCCTAAGATCTAACTGTGACTGGACTAGAGTGTGAGTCTGACAGAAACAATAAATCTCTCTTAGGTAGGAGAAGAAACAGGGAAAGAGAAAAAATAGCAAATTTCTCCATATCTCTCTGTCTTCTCAGTCTGGTATCTGACTGCTCTGAAGTGTGAGATACAGGTTCTTGTACAGACATTGAAGTCAGTCAAGTCATGAAGGCTTCAGGGGAGACTTCAAAAACAAACAAAAAAGAAGTCTTGATATACATGCATCAATGACTGCTGAGGTACTACACTATTGCTTGTTTCAGACTGGCTGTAGAGAGGTTTTTGAAGGAACGTGTACGACTAATTCAATAGGAACAGAGATGTCTGACTCTTCAAAAGAGGTGGAAGTGAAACTAGACAAAATGGTGGTGATAAAAATAAATGTATGAAATACTGGTTTTGGTAATGAAAAAGGACTGAAACGTGGGAAAAAATCCATGTATGTTTTGTGTGTTAGTGGATAACAGGTCCAGGGAAATAGATAAAGCTTTAGCTTTTATTGTTGTAGATTTTGTCAGGGTAATAAAGAAAAATGTTTCAACTTTATGAATAACAGTGGGAGACAAATGCATGTATCTTCTCCCAGACTCAGAATTCCCCAAGAATGCTCCTGCTATTAGGAGAAAAAGCAATTACAGATATGCGTGGAAGGACATCCCATTTTTTTTTCAAGCTCACTCCTTAATGCATCTTCAACAGAGGACTGAGATCCACTGCTCCCACAGCATCATTTTTTTTCATATCCCTCTCATTACTCATACCGCAATTAAAGAGGAGTAAAGGCTGTCCCAGCCATCAGGTGTTCTGTATTTCTCCACCACAGAGTGAGCTGGCTGTAATGTCCATTGTCATCATGAGAACCTATCTTTGGTGTTTGCCAGTTTGACCTGAAGTTTAGTAAGGTGCTCTAATTGTTTCTTAAAGGCCACCTTTCCCTTTCAAAGTCCTGAGAATGATTCTTGATGAGGAACGTGCTGCACTGGGGACTTAGAAGGATTCTTTTCTGTGAGTCTTCTTTGAGCAAGAGGAGTTTGAAGAGCCATGAATTTTTGAGGCAAGGTGAGCACCTTTGTGGAAAGAAGATAAGCAAATATGCAAGATGTAACTAAGCTCAATCAGTTTCCAGAAAGTTCAGCATTGTCTTTGTGCAGAACATGCCTCTGGTACAGTACAATAGCAGCACATGTAAGCTTCTATATTCCTAGCTTTATATTCCAGCTGGCTTTGAATTTTTGGAATAGCATTTCCTCTACTTACTCTTTACCAAATCCTGGAAGTCCGTAGTGTAAATAAAAAGGAATTGGGTGTCAAAGGTGTGCAGTACATAGTGTAGATGTCTTTGTAGAGCAGATCACACAAAACATCATAGGTACCACTTGCTAACAAATTCTGGATGCTAAATATATCTATCTCATCTTAGTGGACAATTCTTTCACCTTTGAGGTTCATTCCTTCTCTGCTCAAGTACAGTATAGTGTAATTAGACATGAAAATTTTAGAACTTAGAAAACTCTGCCTAGAAAAACACCAGGTTGTGTGTGCTTGGAGCATGGATCGCAGTTAAAACAAAAACAAACAAACAAAAAAAACCAAAACAACCCACCACCACCAGCAAAGAAAAACCCTACTGGATATTAATACTGCTTTCCTATATAGGTTACATCAAATCCTGCGCATAATGCATGGAGTTCAGAATATTACTGTGACAACGCTGTTTCTTTGGTACAATCAGTCTGTCCGTGCTAAAGGACAATCTGTAATTTTCTCAGGAGGCAGTCTGAGCCTGTACACTTCATTCCCTGAGAAACTGGTGGTTAGCATATACCTCACCACTCTCTGGTTCCCGTGGGAAAGGTATATCTTTCATCATGTCTCCTTAAATACAAATTCAGGGCATCAAGTGCATTGAAATGCCCTACCAGATCAGGAAACCATATTGCACCCACTTCTAACTGTGGAGAAAGAAGAGGGGAAGAAATAATTCATAGTAAATGTGTGAGATAACACACAGCAATATCTGGATGGTGCTCTGGCAGCATGGCAATGATCTGGGAATCAAAAGTTGAATAGAATAGGTGAAAAGCACGAACTCTGGCAGGAGGGAAAGGCAGCTTGTGGCAAGAAATAACCCACAGCATACGCCTGTTCGTTCAGCCTAAGCAAGAGAATAGGTGGGATATAATCTTTGTCAGAAAAAAACAACTAATAAAGTTGCCAAGAACAGATATTTTATAATCTGTGCTAAATCTCTGCTGGAAAACATGAACAGCAATGAAACTGAGAAGACACTAAAAGAAATTCGGGGCAAAGTGCCAGACGCCCAGACGGAAGCAGAATGTGGACCAAAAAGCTTGCGACAATTGGGTAATTATGGTTTATGAATTTCAGCTTTAATCTGTAGTTCAGTGAGTCCTGATTAAATATCTGTTAAACACAATTAAAGTTTGTTTTTGTATTTCACCGTCTTGATCAGAATAATTAGAGACTGCGTGTTTCATGTCAAAAGTAGCAAGAGGAATTTTAGTGAATGAACATCGTTTTTAAAAGCCATTTGTAGCACCAGCTGTTGGCATTATTTTATATTTTAGTGTTATCAGCATAAAGACGGGTCCTCTCAATGCTGAATGCTTTCCAGCAGGGCTAAGATGCTGGGAGAGGCGTGATACAGTAGGAACCGTGCCTGGCCATAGGACTATGCAGAGCACCTCAGATGAAGCTCTCCAAGCTACAGCGTAAGACCAAGCACTGAAGTGACAGAGGGCAAGTGCTGTAAGCAGGTTGTGTAGCACCCAGCCTGTGCTTCTCTGTCGAAGATGTTTCAGATAGCAAGTGTGACGGGTGTTAGGAAAGACTGCTGGTTGGGGCAGATATCTGATGAGCTGAATTTGGTTTTTTTTTCATTGCAGGGTCTTGTCAGAAGCTCCAAGTGTCCCAGGGGTTAAATGTTAGAGTGTTAACCCAGAATGATAATTGTGGTAGCGTTACAAATGCTCTTGGGAAGGAACCCATAAACTGTGCCAGTAGTACCTTAGCAAAGGCAGCAGGCTGCAGGGATGACCTATGTGGATACTGAAAAGGATAGGTATGCACGTTCCAGTTTCTGCAGGGACTTCCTAAGTGGATTCATCTCCATTTATAGCTGTTTCAATTAAGTGATGAGAGGAGAAAAGGTCCTTTAAGCTTTTTCTCTAAAGAAGAGGAAATGAAAAGTGTTTAGTGGGAGGAAAGTGGGATAGCTTTGAGTAAAGACACACTGAGATGCAACTTCCATAGATAGAATATATTTTTTCAGGAACCTGAAATGTATCCAAATGCCACCTGAACATGGTTAGGGCATGTAAATAAATCCTGGGGAATATGTGTGTGCATGTATGGCTGACCTGTTTTTAGCCTTCATCTGTCTCTTTATCCCAGTGAAGATGGATCGTCAGTCACATTTAGTGATGCCTAGGGAGGAGGAGTAAATCTCAAATAGAATAAGCTAAAAACTGAAAATGCCTACTAAAGACACTTGAAAGACAACTCCAGTTTCTCCTCTTGAGTAAGTGTTCTACTGCCTGTGTGTCTAGTTTACTTCAAATAATGTAGTTCCTTTGACCTTTTCAGTTTCTGTCTTTTTGATGAGTGTCAAAAGAAGAGGCATGCAGCTCTCGTGCATGGAGGATTTTATCTTCAAGCATGGGACTGAGACAGCAGTCCTACTGCAGTCATCCTTTAGTAACAGCTTTTGGTCATCACTGACCTAGAGAAAGGGGTCTGTGTGGTTCATTACCATCATGCAGAACTGTTTCATTTGCTGGCAGTTTAATAATTCACTTGTCCAATAAGCTTGAAAACACAAGCAAAATATTAGCTTGTTTATGGCTTCATTTTTTTCTAACACTGGTCAGCTTTTTATACTTTTTCACCTACCTTTCCAAGTAAGAGGAGGGAAAATAATGCCAGAGAAAGAAGAATTTCTAAATCAGCCTTCCAAGGAAACTATAGGTCTATTAATTCCTAAGTGAAATCAAGGTTAGTGGTGAAAGAGTTGAACAGAACTTAAAAATCAAAGATACTTTGGAAGACAACATCAAAAGCGTATCAAAAATATGGTGGTCTTTTTATAAGCTGCAAGCCCTGAAGAGATGGTGCCCCTAATAGAGCTGAGGGAGAAAGGATCAAAGTGATGATCATATGCGTCTTTAAAGTAGAACGAATATCTGGAGTGAATCTATGAAGAGACAGGTTTTGGATGAAACTTTCATAGCACTGGGATCGTTTATCAAGTTTTTATGCCCGGGTACAGTACAAATGATCAGATTTCACCAGGGAAAGAGGGAAAGGATATTTGGCTCAGAATAGGAAAAATAAGACCAATTGTTGTCTGTGGAATGACAATATCTGTGTTTAAATGCGTGTGTGTTTATACATACATTACAACAAGTATCTTTTTCAGATGTGTATTTTATTAATTTGAACCATACCCTCTTTCTTCAAGATAAATTTATTCTGGTGGAAAAAAAAAAAAAAAAAAAGACATCCCTGGCATTTGGTTAAGTATGTGATTTTTTTATTTTCACTTCATAAAGTTAGGAGGAGAAGGAAAATGGAGTTAGGGCTTTTCTTTGTCTTCTCTTGCATTTCTGAATTACTCTGATTTTCCCTCAGAACCAGCTGCTTAAGTATATCTCATCAACTGCCTGAGCTTGTCCAAATCCACTACCCTTATGTCTGAGATAAATAAAATCAGGACAGCATGTAGGTCTCTAATACAAGTTCCTTTATATGGGAATGGGAAGGGAAATGGAAATCCTGGCTTAGAATTCTGTAGGTGTAGGACTTTCACAATGTGTACAAGCCCAGTGGAGAAAAAAAAAAAAAGAAAAAGAACTATTTCTTCTTTTGGCAATGGTATACATAGTTCTTCCACAGAGTTTTATACTATGCCTGAGGGTCATTTCTCTTTTAAAAGAAGCACTGACAGCTGTGATGAATGGCATTACCTGGGAAGAGGGAATATCTAGATGTTTAAACAGATCAAGTTTCTCCTTATAGCACAGTAAACATTAGGTCACAAATCAAGCTGTTCTACTTTCATGGGCAATCAGGATCAATTCTACGCTACTTAAATGTGAACTGGAAAGACTTAAGTATAGCCGCATGCTGACATTAACAGAGAATGGTGGTTTATAACCTGTGTACATTGTCACAGCTATCCTTTTACATGAAGTCATGGATGAATGCCATGTGCCCATGTAGAGTTGCCTCCTTGTCAGCAGGCAAGATTGCCCGTCCATCACTATTATCTGCAACGAGGCTCATTACCTGCCAGCCAGTAAACATCTCACTCTCACCATCTGCAGTGAATTACAAAGTGACTGGAAGAATCAGGATCAGTTTGCCTTGCAGAATGATTGTCAAGTTCATTTTCATCTTTGGAGGCCCTTTGGAAATGGAAAAGATGGTGACTTGGATGGGAAAAAGGATGATGTCCATTACCCTCAGGCAAACAAGCTGACTGATGCTATTCTTACATACCTTCTATTTTACCAAGTGCAGGTGGCTGGAAATTTTCACAGCATGCAGGTGAAATAGTATCTTTTCTTTTTGAATGGCTGTATCATTTGTGGTGTGTAGCAGTGCCATTTTCACATGAGTGGTAATGTCTGATTCAGGAAAGTTTTTTTTAATAAAAATATTAATTGTACTCAGTACAAAGGCATCTCCTGTTGACAAAGCTGATGCCCAGCCCATCAGGACCTACTTAGAAAGGAGGATAGTGTACTACAGTAGTTTTTGCTGTTATCATTGTGCCTGTCAGTGTTGTTTTTTTTTAAGGCCACCAGGTAGCTTGATAATGATTGTAAATTCTAGCATCGCTGCATGGGCATACAACTAATTCTGAGCATCTGCTCTAGGGAAGACAGAATCTATTTTGTAAGCCTTTCAAGGGAAAACATAACCAGAGAGGCAAATGAAGAGTGTGATACATTCTTGGTAAAGGATCTGTTGGTGATAGACAGATAGATTAGAGATTCTGCTGTGGATAGCAGGAAGGCAGGCAGAGAAATGGGAGCATTAGGGAGCAAAGATTATTCTTATAGCTTCTCCCTCTCGCCTCCATTACCCACATAGGGTAGAACCTGGCCTTGGTCTTGGATGTCTGTCCTTTCTCTTTGGCCTCTCTCCCAGAAAAATGCAGAGTTAAAAAACAAATAAAATAAAAAATGGAGTGATATGTGTTTGGTATGTCAGCCAGTGGCCACATGTGCAGTGAGGAAATTTTCTCTGAGAGCTCCCAAAGCTCATAATCATTGTGCAAGACATAATTATACTCTTTAGAAATCCAGATCAGTCCATAGTAAGGGGAGGACGGGAGGGAGTGTTGCAGACAGATTTTAACAAGTGTATGTGTCTCCTTTCTGCAACAATTTTGGTCTTAAGTGCACTTGGCTAAATTCTCATTCTCCCCTGGGAGGGTTACTGGAGGGATTTCCAGGCTTTTCTGTCTGCCTGCAGCAGGCTCATGGGGAGCAAACACTATGACTACCAGTCGTTGCACCTGCTTCAGAGAGGGGCAGCGCTTGCTCCCAGATGCTTGCCTCAGGGTGCCAGCAGGAACAGGGGAGTAGGAAGAGGCTGGCACTGCTGGTTAAACAGACAGTGCTCCCTATGGAGCGATGGAGTGCCAGTGGGCACGCTATAACCAGGTCTTTGGAGCTGAGCGAGTGCTAATGGCAGCATTTTGCCTGCTCCTCGCTAGATAAATAGAGAGGCTCAGAGGATGATGCTTTCCTGAGCGCGTGCTTCACTTTCACAGTTCTTCAGAGATAGCTAGTGTTCCGTTCTCTGTATGAAAAAAGCTCTGTGCTGCTTCTTCAGAGAGCAAAATCAAATTAAGCTGGAGAGCAACAGGATTTCTGACTGTTTTTAACCATGTTCTTATCCAGCCTAATCTTTGTTGTTATGCTTTGTCTTTGATCGCTAAGGTGGAGAACCTGTTTAGGTCTTGTGACTTCCTAAACATCGCTAAAGATTTACTGAGTGGTGATTTGTTCATAAAACGGGGCTTCAAAATGGCCTACCATTCTGCCTGTTTGTGGTACACAGACATCTGACTGACTAAAGATGTTTCATCATTCTCAGATTTGCTATATTTTGCAACTGGAACAAATGCTTTAATAAAGCAAATGAGCAGTGCCCTCTGAACTCTTGAAGTGAATGTGGATTTTGCCTGGGGCAGGTGTCTGGAGGTTCACAGACACCCTTGCATTCTACTAAAGCAAAATAGTTTGCACTTAGTTCTTGAGAACAGTGTTTTGTATGCAGGGATCATCAGCTCCTTGAACCAAACAGAGGATTGCCATGTATTAGTGTAACCTCTCTGGATCACACCTCAGTATTTGGGACAAGAGGTGAATGTCAGCCACACAGTGTTTCCTATGTTGGCTACAAATGTTGTCACTTTTTCCATTGACAGAGATTCTGCAGTGGAGGGATCTGGATGTCAGATGTCAGATTATCAAAACTGTGTAGGTGCTTAAAGGTGTGACTGATTGCCTGAAGGTATTTTCAAAGCCCCCTTAACCAGTTAAGGTATGTTCTATTGACGCTGGATGTTGTTTCAAATTCTGTTTGCTGCCTGCTGTTATGTTGGATTATAGCAATTTCTCTTAAGATCTTTGTTATCACTGCCAAGGCTTGCCGGCTCTCCCACCAGAGGATTTTGGAATGTCCCTTAGGCTTCTGTAGGAAGCATGTTGGGGGTGATGATACGGCTCCAGTCTGCTGCTTTCAAACCAAAGTGGAGTGGCCTTTCAGCAGCTTTGGTTGAAGTTGATGGGGGAGGGGAGAGGGACATTGTGTTACAGCAGGGATGATTTATTTCTCAGGAACATACTGAAGAAACCTGGATCACTGAGATGTTGACTCTAGAAACTAGCCAGGAGGAAGACAGAATACAAATATTGAGAGTTAGAGGGCATAAATAAGAGGAAAGCAAAAAAATATGAAATTTCAACTGACTTTGTAAAGTGTAGAGAAATCTTGTAGAATGAGTGTTGCAATGTAAGCCACAACAGCACAAATACTGTCATTATGCCTGGTTTTCTGAGCAAGGAATAGATAAACCTGAAGGATGGCAGGCTTGGTGGGCATCTCATTCACAATGAAATACTGAACGGACAAATCAGCTGCAAGGGAGACTTCAGCCATTTTGCAGTAAGCACAGCTTGGCTTGATAAACAGCCTCTCAGAAGAAGATGCTTACGTCATGAGTCCAGGCTTAGAGAAAAGCTAGTGACTGCAGCTCTCCTTTATGTTATATTTTGTCTATTATGTGCTTCCAAATGGTACATTTAGTAGAGAAAAGATGACCGTAAGTATCAAACAAGAAGGAAATGATAAAAAAGAAGCTGTAGAAAGAGTGTATCAAGAAACCAGAAAGAATGTCTGGCCACTTTTTTAGATGCTGTAAAACCAGAATGATTGTTTGGATCTTAGTTGAAGCATACTAAATTTACTTGCAAAATATCCAGCCCTTGGTTTGAGATAATTCATGTAAGCAAGAGCTTTATTCCTGTGCAGGTTAGTGTTTCTCTAGGGATGTTGATATTCTAAAACATAAAACACAGATTTTTAAACTGAATTCGAATTAATAACACTCCTAGCTAGAGGTGTCAGTCTTCAGGAGTTTTGAATCGTGAAAAGAAAGACCTGAGATAAACATGAATCTACAAATTGTGAAAGCTCAGATATCCTAACTCCAGCAAGTCAAGCATAAGGTACAGAGATTGTCTAGCAGAACAGCTGTGCCAAACAGGAGAAGTACTTGCAGTTCCACGAAGAGGAATTCAACACACTTGATATGTTGTTATAATAATTTAGGAATTTTTGTAACTTGAGAAGTGTTTGGGAAGTGCTTTAGATAGTACACTCTAAGAAGCAGAGAAAAATTGAAATGAGAAATATATTGTGATTTCATAAATATCTTTTTACTTAATGTCATTTTTCAAAAGGTCCAGATAAACACTCGTTAGAGGTGATAGGGAAATTCCCACTGAGTTCTGTGTGCCTTGAATCAGATTTTTGGCAATTCAACGCCCCGAAAACCAGCAGGGAAAATGTTTTGGAAACCTTTGATTTGGGAAAGTGTGATCACAGCATAAGCATTAGATTACTGTTCTTCCTTGTCATTCTTTGACAGCTAGTCCAGTTCTCACAACTCTCCATAAAACCTGTTCAGAAAGAGATAGAGTGGAATTTTATACCAAGTGTATGGTGGAATTAATTATACGAGGTGAAGTTTGTGGGATTTTAGCTAGTGCAACACCTGCAAAATGCTGCTTAGATGTAGGATTTGAGGAGGACCTTGATTGAACTAAAGCTTTATTGGTTTAATGTTTAAATAACTGTGGCACTGTTTGCAATTGCAACACTCATTAAGGCGATTGTGGATTATTGTGTTGTTTGCTTCCTTTCCTTTTGTGCAATGTACTTAGTTCAGCAGAATGGGTATAAAGAAATGATGATCCAGTGTCCTTAATAGCATCTTTGTTGTGAAGACTGAGATGGTACAAGGATTCCAGTGATGCGATCTTCTCATCTTTTCCTCATTCACATCTCTCACTGTCTAGAAAGCATAAATATCAACTGTGAGACTGAGTTCTAATTCCTTTTCATTTGCAGTTTCACAAGTTGAACAACTTACTGTTCATCAGAATTGGGAATATGTATGATTTTGATAGTTTATTTTGTTGGAAAACTTTATGAAATCCAGGCAGTTGAGGAAGAAACAACATGCCCATCAGTTGCCAAATCCTCCTCAGGCAGTGCCTTAGGACATGGTTGGCCATGTTTTAATTTACATATCATGTTCCAGAGATGAACCAAAAGGCCATGCTGAAGTATGGATGTGGCTGGTTACCAGGGCAGAGTCAGTGGTCATTTGGAAGCTTTTCTTGTCATTTTCTGTTCACTTATCTTGAGCCAAAATTATATGAGATTAGTTTTTTCTTAAGATTTCTACATAGTATTTTATTTTTCAAGATTGTTAGGGGAAAATTCTAGTGGTATCTCGATGACACTAGAAAATGTACACCTTCTGGTTATTTATAGGGGAAATTTGAATCCAGTTATAAATAATTCTACTCCTTGCTAAAGAACTTTGGAGAATGCATCTGCATGCATATAAACAGGGACTTGTGACTATGTCGCAGATGATAAAGATATTTGAAAGCAGTTTTGGTTTTTGAAAGTGGGGACGGTCTTAGTCTAGTAGGAATAACTGGGCAGTCTTCATCATCCAGAAATCTGTCTGAGCATCATATGACAAAAGTTATAACCTCCAAGACCAGTGTTCTTTTATATACAAACCAAGTAATTAGAAACTTCCTTCTCTTTCTTATTTGCCATGTGATCAAATGTACATTTTGTTGGTTGTACAGTTCTAGAGCACAAAGACATGATGTGTAGAGAGAATAATGCTGCAGATGTGTAAATGTATCCCAAGGTGTCTAAGATAGAAGTTACGGGGCTGCCACACACAGAGTTGCCACTGTGAATACGATATCTGTGTGTATGAGCTTGTAGATTGGCACACACTGAGCATGGGAGGCTTTGGTAGAGAAAGAAGGTAGGATCTTATCACAATTTCAGTTAGAGATTACCAGTGTGGGTAATTGTATTAATATATAAGCTTCAATACATCATTATTGTTTGCAGGCATTGGATACAACTGCCCTTAACAAAGGGAGAGGTTTTCTTCACTTTAAAATGTAGCTATGCTGCTTTGGGATCCTGAGGTCCTTCACTGAATCTTTTGCTGGGAAGAATTCTCCAGAAAGCAGGATAATCCTTCATGTGGCATTTACTCACTCGATTACCTTCCTGTATTTCGTGCAGGCCACTTCAGGCTTTTCAAGTTTTATTTGTTCTTGCCAGACCACATTTATTCATTAGCTGTATTTATTGTAGTTATGGTTGAGACAGCACTTCTATCGTAAGGCCCCAGTCTTTGGTGGTTTTATAACTTTCTGAAACAATTACCTTTTTGGCTGAAATTTCTCAAGCTTGTTCTAAGCTCAGAGGTGAATAATGTTTCAGTAAGTTTGAAAAAAATCCATTAAGCCATTTATGAGGACTAGACGTTCCAATAAACGTAGGCGCATTTATTTTTTGATGACCTACTTATTCCAATAAAGTACATTATTATTCTGTTTTCTCCTGTTTTAATTTATGTTGTCTTTTAAAAGAGAATTAGGACATTTTATACTGGATTTTCAGACAGGCTTCAGCTGAGGTTTGTTGACATGCAGTTCTGCACAGGAAAGTATGCTTGCTGGCTGTGCTTAGCTCAGAAGCAGGACTGTTTATGGGTGCAAAGGGTTTTGGGTTTGGTGTCTTTTTCTTTACAGGAAAACAACTAGATCCCTTGTGCTTGTAGTGGATATTTGACAGAGTGCATATGTAACTGTGCATTGCAAGGCTAGAGGGACAAAATGGGGCCATCTTTGGAACTTGCGTCTTTGGTTGTGCAATTATGTTAACGCAGTGTGATGTTTCAGATATTGCTTGTGCAAAAGTACAGTCAATATACTTCTGCTGTCTGGAAGGCGTGGGCTACAATTTTTTGTGACAATGTCCTGAACAGTGTGAACTAATTTGACAAATGATGAAGTCTCGTGCGATTGAAAAGACAGTGTTGTTGTGGGTTGTTTTTTTTTTTTTTTTTCTTTTGCAATGAACTTCTGCACAGACTGTAATTAAATTCCACGTGCTTTGTCTTGTGTCTACAGTATTCTTTTCAATACGTGTATAGTGTTTTGTATTGTATGGCTTGTATATTGTATTGCATGTACTGAGAGGAAGTGGAATCAACTTCTGCCTTCCTTATGCTAGCATGATGCTAATAGAATTCTAGTTAATAAAAGAAAGATGCTCTAAGTTTATGCCAGTGTAACTGAGAGCAGAATTTGACCCAGTATGATTAATTGTACTGATGAACTTTGATGCTAAACTCCATGACCTTTGCACAATTAAAGTCTCAACTTTAACATTGCATTAACCCAGCTTTTCATTTAATTATACGTATTTAGTTGAAAGCTCCAAAAATGTTAATATTTTAAGTCTCTTCTCCTGTTTATAATTGAACTTTTTTGTGTGATTGTTTTCTGCAGTAATCAACAGGACATTAGCATGGACAGGAAATGAATCTGGAACTCTAGAGATTAATATTAATCTGCTAATGTCCTGTCCTGATGTTCTCAGGAATCCTTTCTTCTCCAGCACATTATGGTACTTTAGTAATCAGTAATTAGGGTAAGGTTTTCTCATGCCTGAACTATGTCCTCGTATATTTTTCATTTTCTGATTGCTATGGGAATGATGGTTCTTCCCCCCGCAGAATCAGAGCAAAATGTAATGTTTCTTCTTCAGCAGCCACACTGCTTAGACAAATGCAGGGTTTGAGGCATAGCATATTATCAGTGAGGAGATTTGGGGGTTAGTGTCCTGGAATTTAACCTCAGGTTATATTTCTGTATGGCATTTGCCATGCCCCCATGTTTTGAAATACTGATCTTAATCCTCATGCCAACTGCATCAGTAAGCATGTACTTTGTAGTAGTACTTTAGGAAACACAGAGCCATCAAGTGCTGATCCACAGCAGCACTTAGGAGCCTGGGCCATGCTGAAATGCGTGTCATGAGGGACATTCTCATCCTTTGATTATGTAGTCCAGCAAGGTTTTTTTTCAGATCCAGTTTCTCAATGTAGGGCAAAAAGTCATAGGAACCATGTAACCTTGATGTATCCAGCAGCTTCAGTATCTCCCTTAATGTTCATCATTTATTCCCTTCTGCAAGAGACCTTGTTGTCCCTGCCCACAGACCGATGCCACTGCATTCATTATTTGTAGCCTTAGGACTACAGTGGACTCCACTGATACTGCTTCCTTCTGTATGCACGGGAGTTAGCCAGGATATCCTGGGTAGAAAACAGCTCACTAAGCCATGTTACTTGTTCCTTGTCATTTTCTCTTCTTACCACACCCCAGATGGTCCTGGAACACTGTACCTTTGCAGCAGTTAGGAAATGCAGACCTATCTCCGTGAATACCACTTCATTTGCATAACAAAGCTGAACTGATTTTTATTTCTTTTAGGATGTATGCAGAAGTGAGGTAATTAGTTTTCAGGTTTTCAGAGGGTTGTAGGATTTGGGGAGGGGGAAGACAAGAAGGGCATGTTTGTTTTTTTGTTTTCCTTTTCTGGCATAAGTGCCTGTGGTTTTGATCCCCCTGCTCCCCCCAATAATAATAATAATTAATTGATAGTTCATCAAAAGCTCACTGCATTTGTTCTGACTTCTATTTTTATTTTTATTTTTTATTCTTTAATTCCATCTGAATAATAAAAACTCCTCTGAAAGGTGCGATATTGAGATGCAATATTGACTTGATTGTAGCAGATCATTCTACTTAAAAAAAAAAAAATCATTGAAATTGTTGTGTTTTCAGTGTTTCACTTTTGAGAAATCAGCATCTTCCAATGGCCATATGTTCTATTGGAAAAATCTCAAGTAGTCTTAGTTGTAGGCACCCAGATGATACTCCATTTCATGATATGTTCAATCGTATGGTATTTAGTACAAAAAAAAAAAAAAAAAGAAAGAAAGAAAAAGAAAAAGAAAACAAGAAAGTGATAGTGGAAATGACACCAAGGGCTGTTTTCAGAATAACCAGTTTTGAGTCAAAGCATGGCTTACAGCTTTAGTTTCTGCAATATTTATTTTAGCGTAGGAATCTTCCATTTTATCTCAGATGGGGCCATGTCCTTTATGGCCTGTTTGTTCCCATTAAGAATTCCTACATTATCTGAGCCTTTGACTAGCCAATTAGTTATTAGTGGTTTTGCATGATATTCTGGTAAATGAGCTTCTGCTGTTCTAAGAAGATGAAGTGGATGATAAAGTTGGTTTGAGTGGAACAAGTTGACACTCTTTAACATAGCAGAAGATTTATGAAGAAAATGGTCAACAGTTAGTGCAAGCAGGCAATTTCTGGGAGGTCTTTCTGGAATGTCACAGTCTCTTCCCCACCTTGTAGCCCATAACTATATACTCAGGTCTTAAGTCAGGAGCTGAGTTCAGCTATTCTATCATTTTCCTCCTGCTTGACCAACTAGCAGGAGTAAAGGTTCCGTTTCAGCACCTAACTCCCATTTTGGTGCTGAATGTCTGTAGTAGTTACAAGGAAATAAGAATAAAAATACGATTTCAGACCTCAGCCATAGTTTTTTTGTGCCACTGTTTCCCGCCTGTATGTACAGCCCTCTAATTTATAATGGGTACTTAAAAGATACTTAGGGCAAGAACGGAGAACTGCTCAGTGTGGACAGTAAAAGTACTTAAAAAGATAAAGGAAGTGAGCCCCAAAATCTGTTGAGAGGGTCAGGGGGAAGCCCAGGTCCCTCTGGCTGTACAATTTCTGCTATGGCACTGAAGCTCAAAGGTGAGAAATTAACTTCAGGTGAGCAGAAAACCCAAGAGTTTTGACTCATGAGTGGGGACAGCTTGCTCTGGTGTGATAAACAGTTATCACTCCAAGCTATTTGCTCTGTCCCATCTCTTCGAACATCTGAGCTTGTTCTGAACCATCCCCTGAACCATCACATTTTATTACCCAGCATTTTAAATAATGCTTTTTTAGACTTCTTCAATTTGCCTAGGATATAGTCTAGAATTGTGAGCAATAGCATTTCAAAAATCTGCTTCATGAACATCTCAGGCATTTCTCTAGCAGTGGTGAAGAGCTGGGGCTGGCAGCAACACTAGATAGCCCAGTACCCAGGACTGGTTCTAAGTTTTACCAATTCCTTGTGCTTTAGCTTTGAGGCCATGTTCCTTCTCCATCTGTCTTCCATCTGCTCAGCAGGAATGTTGATCTGATGTTTTGTACCTAATGCAGTGTGCCTACCTTAGTATTAGATTTGAAAAACACAAAATGCTCTAAGGAAATACGTAATATATATGTATTTTTAAAAGCTTGGCTAGAAACATTTAAACTTTATGCTTCAATCAGGGGAGTTGAAGCAAACAAGATTTCTTTAAACTCCCTTTGGAGCCCTTGTTTTCAGTATTGATCCAGTTTTGCTTTTCCAAAGGAGTCCTGGCTCTCAGAATTATGAGCAGAAGATAAAAGAAGCTCACTACAGGCACAGCCTTTATGCTAAGACGCTCAGTATCTGCCTGAGATATTGAAGGTCTTGAGACCAATGGAATTTCATCATTTCTCCTCTCTTTGAACTGTCATAGGGATCCAGTATCTTTCCTTTTGATGATGACATATTGTCTTTTAAGAACAGTTCATTTTATAGCTGAAGTTTTTCCTTGGTGGCAAAGGGAAACTGAGGCAGGGAATGACTAGACAGTATAAGGGAGCACAGAATGACTTTGGTGAGACCAGACTTTCTGCAGATATTGCTAGACTCCTCATCTGTTTTCTGTTCATTTGACTTTCCTCTGAGTGCTAGTAGCTAAAGGACTAGGAATATCAGTTTGTCTAAGTATCCAGAATGGTAGAAACCCCTTTGGATGTTTTTAATTGCAAAACTCAATTAGAAGTTTAAGGGCTGTGCTGAACAGAGTGTTTTTTCACTTAATGTCATAGGCTTAGCAACATGCATTGTACTTCTAAACGATGTTGGGTTTTCTTTTTTTTCAGAAGTTCGTTGTGTGTATCTAATAATGAAGAGCTGAATAATGCTGTCAATGCTTTTCTAAATTTGTATAAAATTCAAAGTCCAAATGTGAAACAATTCCCATAACAAAGTGCCTGGTACCTTTGTTGTTTATTCTCAAACTGGAATCGTTAAAGGATTAGTTACTCAGCAGCACTCTGGGTAAAGGATCAGACTGGTTTGCATTTTTTTCTAAGGCAACTCACCCTTCCCTGTGGCAGAAAAGGACAGTTGTATTTATACTGACAAGAACTGTAAATCAGACTTGGAATAAACGTTGACACTGGCTCTTTATTATTTCTGGGAGCTGGGATCAGGTATGCCTTACATTAATGTCTCAGCTCTAAAAGGCCACAGAGTACTTTCCAAAAACTAAACAATACACATGTCCATTTTTTTGTGGGTTTCAGCTATAGTACATTGCAACCCACAGCTGAAACATCTGTTAAAGGAATGGGCCCATTAAAAGAACACTGTGTTGCTGTGATGTGGTGATGCATTTTAATGGTCTCTTGCTGTACTTTTTCATGCTTTTGTAGTTCTGTGAAAAACCAAGTTCTCCTCCAGCCTGTTAGCAGCGTTCACATGAACTTACTTGCCATGGGGTTACTGCTCAGGTATTCTTTCTTAGCATTGTGTTCTAAACAAGTCTTGCAAAGCCTCAGTTTTCTTCCAGAAGCAAGGGTGGAGGGGCTTTGCTGGGTTGTTAATGGAGGGCTTAAAAGATCTCTGTTTCCAGTGTTATTCATCACTCAGTAGTGTCACATAGTCGTGGCAGGATAACTGCTCTTACATAGTTATTTGCCTTGGGGCTAGTAGAATTTCATTATAATTTTTCAAAACCTCACTAGCCCCTTGACCATGCTTTCTTCTCTACTTTTGCTTAGAGATTTGATTGTGACTAAAGTGCTTGCATATTTTATTGCAAACCATCTTGTTTTCTCAAGCATTTATAGTTTTGAGTCACAACTTTCCCATTTCTGGCAGCAACTAATGATTTGCAAATGGAAGACTGACCACTCCCTTGATCAAATTAAGATATTTTTTCTTTGTACAATGCTCCAGCTGGAAATTACTCCTTTTTGCCAGCATAACCCTGCTCTTCTACCCAGAGAGAAGCTTCCATATGTGCTTAAAACTGAAGCTAGGGGAGTTGCACTGTTGCTTTATTTATTTATTTATTAAGCAAAAGTGTGAATTTTGTTCCATTTTTTACAGGTGAGGATAGTTTCTGAAATTCAAAGCCTAGAAGCTCAAAATACAGGTGACTCTTTCCACATGATAAGCTGCTGAGCACCCACAACTTTAGTAAGAGCTCTATGGCCTCATAAGGTCAGACATCTAAGACCTTTAACTGTAAATGAAGGCGTATTTCAGCCTCTTGTCTTGCTAACGTTGTTATAGCTAGTTGTATACTGAAGGTTGAATGTCCTAGTTCTCTTTTGGTATTGAACAAAGCCCACAGGTGCTTTATCTGAAGTACAATATTTATAGAAGGTTATGGATGACTGAACAATGATTTGCCACAGTGTGTGTTTCCTGCTGTGGGAAGTCCCCAAGAAGGGGTTAATTTTCCTTGTACATTTTATTTCATCACCACTTTTTGTATGTATTCTCAAAATATTTTCAAGATTTGGCCAAAACCAAGAGCTGGACTCAAAAACAAGTGCTGTAGCTTTGTGCTCCTGGTGCAGCTCCTCAATTCAGGGATGATGACGGCATATTGCTTGGTCACTCCTAGATTAAAGCTATGGGCACAGAGGAATAGTTAAGCTCAGACTGGGCTTTGCTAGGCTTAAAACAAAGGCTTTCACCAAACTGAACCCAACCTTTGCTTCCATCAAAATGGAGTGAAAAGCAGCAAGCCTATTGCGTGTGCTTAGCAGAGCAAAGCTGTGGTTCAGTGCTGCTGTGAGAGATGGCCTTTTGAGACCTGAAGCTTCAGACCCTCGAACTCAGAAACTTAATATAAACAAAGAGTATAAAGAATAGCACCACATGTGCCTGTATAAATAGTGTACAAATCCGATTGTAATGAGACATTCCTGAAGTGATTTCTAAACTCTCATCTCAGACAGGCAAATTCCCTGTATGTTACACCACTGGGGGCCATGGGCTAGAGCAGGAACACACCGATGATGTGTTTCTTAGGCCTCATGCTTGCAGAAGCGTGACAGGAAGAAACATCTACAGATGTCTGGGATGTACAGAAGAAACAGAGGGAATGGCTAAGGGCACCGAATGTGGATAGTTTATTGTGGCCCTCTTGTAACTTTACTTATATCATGAGGGATTTGATGTCTTCTGCTGACTGCATAGTCCTGGGACATGCCTTCTGGCTGTGATTTATTTTTCTAGTTAAGTCATTGTTCATCATTATGAACCGAGATTATTTTTCTGTGTATATTTGACAGAAAAGCATTCTTCAAGTTACACGCATTTTTAATTTTCAAAAAACAACAACCCCCCCTTTGCCCTCCTATAATTATGGTACTAAGTAATTATAACTCTTTACTCTTTGGTCTTCACAGCATTCTTGTCAGATTAGTATAAAGATAGGCTTAAATCAGATTCTTGCCTTTGAGGCATGCAACCAGCCCTGTGCTATCAAGAGCTGTTTAAATCTGCATCCAGATGCAGTCCTGTCTGAACACCGGGAGGTTAATGCAGAAACATGCCACTAAAGCAAGGCCGTACAGTCACCAGATGCAGAAGTAATTGTGTTGCTATTGCTAAGGCTTAAATCCTAAAGGAGCAAAACTCAGTCGGGGAACCTGTTGAAGAGGAAGGAAAGAGGCCTGTTAGTTGACCTGGACAGATGTCAGGTGAAGGAATGCAACTGACTCTTAAGAAGATTTGGAAGATGATTTGGGAAAGCCTTCCTGGCCACCCAAAATTTGGCATGAAGTGAAGAGCAGGTGCACCCAAGCACATCAGAGGATGTTCCACCTCTCCTGAAATTGTAGGGTTGTAACTGTATGGGCTTCCAAAATCCAGATGTTTTTCAGAGGGGAGGAAGACACACAGCGAGGGATGAGGGAGCCCTTGCATGGACAGCAAGGGTTTGGAAGGCTGAGAACTCCTTTTCTGACTTTTCAGTTTACAGCAAAGCTTGTACTTTGATCATGTTTCTCACAATTAAAATTTTCCTTATACTTGCTTAAATGCAACGATAGTCTCTTAACTAAAGCAAAACTTGATGTGTGGTAAAGAACGACCCAAAAGCTGAGTAGATAAAGGAGTGTTTAATTGTCTTTCAGAATTTTTCCCTTCACGCTATATAGCAGTTTTGCTACCACTCAATACATCTCTTTGTCCTATATATTTTTTAAGCAATCTCCAAAAGCTCCCTAACTTTGGTTACTTCTTGTTTGAAAGTCTTTATGGATATATTTGCATCTCTCTTCTCACTCACCCCCTCCTTTCCCTTCCCTTTGCCATCCACATGTAAGTTTATCATTCGTTCTATGGGTAAGGAATCCTGGTTAACTTTGTCTCATATTTTGAGGTCTACTGAAGGGGGGAAGGGGTAGAAACTTAGAATGACTCATTATTCTTGGCGTCTTGAATGCTGGAATCATCTTCAAAGGGAGTCTTAATTTGGGGGCAGTTGCACATATGAATCCCAAACCTTTGTAAGTTCTTCCCTTTCCTCCTCCTCTCTCCTCATGTAGTCCTAACAGATTTGGCAATTTCAGTTAAGCACGTCTGTGCAGTTTTTTAAAATCCATTACATAAGTTTGTTAGTTTAAGACTCTCTTTTTCAACATATGAGCCTAAAATGGCTTTGATTTAAAAATGGAACTTGGCAGGGAATTTGTTCATATGGTAAGATTATTTTTTTTTAGTTTAGTTTAGTTTATAATATGTTTTAATCATTTTTGGTGTTTTCAAAACAAATGGTGAAATATGTATTTTCCCTTCTATTTTTGGCTACCCTCCTCAGAAAGGCCTTACTTCTTTCTTGTGTGTTTAATTTGGTGCTTTAAGAAGCTTTTTTAGATACAGGGGCCTTATGCCACAAAATTTAGACTTAAACATCCCTATGAAGTGGGAAAATGCGGAGATAGATCCTGCTGTCCATGACTTTGCAACTCAGGGCTTTTCTCTGATGCCAAGCACAGGGTCACCAGCTGGGGCTCAGAGTATGTACAAACATAGAAAGAAAATGGAATATGAGGAGGGGAAGGGAGGAAGTAAGTTTCTATTTTCATGATCAGTGCCTCCTAGCTATCTGAGCAATTATTATTTTAAGGACATTTTTTTCACACTCTGAGATGCAGCGAAGCAGATTGCCACCGAACAAAACTTTTTCTCCTATTCCCTAAACACAGGGACTCTGCATTTCCTGATTGACCCGAATTCCCCTGAACTATCTTCTTACAGAAATTTTGTTTTATGGTCTTCTTGGCACAAGAAATAACTCATAGAAGTGATTTCTACACTTCAGTCGATGGTTCAAACCATGCTTCTTGTTAAAATCTGTGCGCTGGAACTGGCTCCTAATTTTTCAAGGGATCTTCTCTACATATACCAAGGTCCCGACTCTGTAGGAATTAGACAAGCAGGATTTGAATTGAAACCTCCATGCCCAAGGCAAGTGCCCTCAGCCTGGGACCTCAGAATAAGTTATTTCAAAGAAATGGAAAGCTCATCACTTGGCCTGCCAGTTGTATCCAGTTAGGCAGGAGGCCCTAGCATGTTTCCAGCCAGACTAGCTGAAACAGAATGCATTTCATTTATGTAAAGGATAGCAGCAGTGAGGAGCAATATCAGCCTGAGCAGCAGCCCTTTGTTGAAGCAAAGGAAGAGATGATCACCAAAAAAGGTGTGATAGAGGGAAAAGAAGTTTAAGTAGCACCTCAACTTGGTTAAGGTATATGTGGTAAAGGGAAAAATGTTTTAGTGTCCAAGGTGGGCTTTAGAAGATAAACCAGAAACAAACACTCACAAAAATAAGAAAGCAGAAGGCGTGGGTGGTTATGGGGATTAGTACTGACATATGGAGCCTATCAGCTTGAAGTTACACATTTATATCTGACCTAGATCACTCATGCCCAAAAGTCATTACTGTCAGACAGCTGTTGGCTGTTGGCTTCTGTGAAGTGACTTAGGGGTCTGAGCCCAGTTTCTGGTGGCAGGTGTCCACACTGCACAAAACCAATCTGTATTAATTGGCCCCCTGTATCTTGGAATCTAAGCAGAAAGACCAAGTAGTAACTGTTCAGGACAGAGACCGAACTGTAATATTTTATCTTGGATGTTCCTTCAAGGAAAGAGTTGAGAAACTTTGGCAGAAGTATCATAGGAAAAGACAACACAGATCTTTGTCTGCCTCTTCTGTGGTCAAACTCAGGCCATCGGTTTTTCAGATCTCTTGGACCAGCAGATTTCACTAGCACTGTATTTACTCTTACAGTATGCAGAAAGAAAGTGTTGCATAACTTTCAGCTCCTGCGATGTTGAATATACATCCATTTGATTTCTACTTTTGGATCATAATAATATAAACAGGAAAACTACATTTTGAATTCATTAAGTTTTTCCTCTGCTGCTTATAGAAGATAAAAACTTCTCTTTCCTTTTTTTTTAAGGATTGATTGGTGTCATGTACGTATTCTCTCACTTCTGTTTATGCAAGATAATAAGAGTATTAACATGGAGGTGGAATAATGGTGTTTATAATTCCATCACCACTGTTTATATAAGATAAAAACAGTTAAAAAAAAAAAGAAAGAAAAAGAAAACAGAAAAAAAAAAGTGAGAGAACATTTGCTGTTATGTACATATATTATTTTTTTCCACCTCTGTTTGTAAAGAATATGAAAGGAAAGAACGTGTAACAAGTTGAAGAGGAGTTGGTTTTGTTTATAATATTTCTGGGCTGTTTACCTAAGATAAATTAATTTGTAGTTGATGTAGCCTGGGAGAAGAGAATTGGGGTGAAAGAGTGACTGGTGGGGTTGTGCCTGATATTCTTACTACATTGTAATCCTCTCCTTTATTGGGAAATGTGAAAGATGTCTGCTGAACCTTTCTAGTGGGAATACAGTACCACCTGTGAGGCAGGGGACATGTGGTGAAGTCGTGCCAGCTAACACAGTGAGAGCTGCCAAGGGGTGAGGCGTGCTCTCAGGGAGGAGGGTTCTGAGAACAGCAAGGATACGGCAGTAGTCTGAAAAGATCTCATGAACGTTAAACCCCTTGGTATCATCGTCTGTGGACTCAGTCCAATAACTGTGTGTCTGTATGACTCCTTTTTGTTCTGCAGCTTTGAAGTCTAATCCTAATTCCTTAAGGAAGAAACGCTTGTAAAATGCCTGCATTTCACAGAGACAGGGGATGTTACCTTTCATACAAAATTTTGCTGTCAGCCCTGCATCATATTTACGAGTCACCCTTGCTCATACTCTGGACATAGACATACTGACAGAGCAGGGGGGGCTGGCAGATGTATTTCCTTGGGATGAACGCTGATACAGTTTCTCAGTGTCAACCAGAAAGGCCATTTATAGCTAATAAAAGAACAACCATGTGGACATTAACACATGCACACATAAAAAGTCCATGAGTATTCGCTTACTTTTACAAATGAGTTTGCTCCGGCTGCCGTCACACCCTCCATGTGTTTGCTTTGCGCAAACATTCGAGCAGGCAGGCTTTACTCTAGTGAAGGCAAAAGGCCCACTTTGGAGTCACATGCTCCTATTCTCTTCGATAGTGAACTATCAGCTCATGCATGTATTTACTCTGCAAGTGGTAAGTGCTGTGAGATGTGGCTTTGCACACATTTCTAACCTCTATTGTGCAGTCAAAGTAAGCAGCTCAGGAGCTGTCCTGACCTTCTGCAAATGGCAATGGACATACGTATGTGACTAGCTTAAGTAAAAACAGTGAGAGAAAATTAAAGTGCATCCCTAACCCAGGAAGATACAGAGGGTTGGTAAATCTTTGGAGTATCACATCAAAAACGCTTTCTTTCTCAAAAGAATTCACTTTTAGAATTCCATAGTACCATTTCTCTAATCCTGAGTGAATCCGTATCTCAATGACGTCTTCATCTCTTCTTCCCAGTTCCTACTTCAGCTCAATACATTTTCTCTGCAGAGCAAGCCATTTAAGCACATGCATGGGTCCATTTCTACTAAATAAAATCTGAAGTAAAGGTTAAATTTTAATTACATGCTGGAGTCCCATTGCATTCACACGTTTGAAGTTAAGCACAGGCTTGAGTACGTGGTTTCAGGGCTCAAGGGTTTAACATTAATCCAGTCAGGAGGCAAAAACAATGCTGTTCATCTATTGTGTGATATGGTTGATTGCATTGGTTGATCCCACCTCTGCACCCTTGTTTCAAATGTCAAGTACTTGAAACAGACTACTGATGCTTAGTGAAGAGCAATGTTCAAGGTAGAGTAAAAAAAAACCAAAAAACCATAGGCTGCAGTGAAAAAAATATATATATTGCAATTTGCTGGTGGATGTTCCAAAAGTAAAGGAGGACATGAATGAGCCAAGGAAATGATTCCTTGAAATTATCTCTCTACTTAATACCAGCCCCTACTTCCCCAGGTGCTGACATTGAGATGGGTGCAAAGAACCGGGATGGATTTGTCAGCTATGAAAAGACCTAAAGGGGCTGCAATCAGAAACTTTTATTTTTTAGGTGAACATAAATTGTCACAGGTACAAAACGTCATTTCCTGAACCGAAGGCTACTGTCATTCCTATCTCAGAGCATTCCAACACACAATAATAAGTATCTTAATTATGGGGTTTCAGCACAAAAGGCACAGAAATTTTACTTTTCAGAGTTGTATAATCAAGTTGCTCCACCTTGCTTTTAGGCATGAATGGCAGTAAGTGCTCCAGGGAAGCCTGGATTTGAAAGAACAGCAGGTGGGGAGCAGTGGGTCAGGATGGGTATGCATTTAGGAGAGCTGTGTGGGGAGTCCAGAACTAGAATAGCGGGAAGTGCTGTAAATTGGATTGAACACATCGCTAGTGGACAGGGTGAAAGATTATACAGCATTTGTCTGTGTGACCATAATGAGCTTCTTTCCCATAAAAGATGTGGGGAGAAAGTACTGTGTATGAATAGGGTCCCTTTAAGAAGCACTTCTAAAAGAGCTCATTTTCGATTCCAATCATGTATATGCCTCAGCAAGACTGTAGCCAGATGCTTGCGGATCTGAAGAAAACAGCCCAACCCTTTTCTTATCATCTACCAGAGATGACAGACTCTAAAAACTCAATGGCACTTTCGATAACTTCTAACAAGAGCTGGGACTTGCCTGGCTCCATTTGTCTGGTCAAGGCTGTATTTCTGTGATTTATCCCATGGAGGTTTTCAGCAGAACCTTACACTTAGTGTCTAAATTAATGATATTCCTTCCTTTTTGCCATGACAAAAACCACTCTGCACTATATACTTTATGCTAAAGTTTTTTGTCATGGACATTTCTGTAAAAGCTTTTTCAGCTTCATCATTTTGACAAGCTGATTCCATTAAATCCTTCACGGTGATCGCTTTCGTATGGTGCGAGTGGGAGACACTGTTTGCTTGTGTGATTTTCCCTTCTTGGGAACAAGAAAACAGTGATCAACTGCAAGGTTATGTGGTATAGCTTATCTCTGTCCTTTCCAGAGGAAAATATATTTTGAGGAAATGCAAGCATTTTAGATAGAGTAATCTTAGCAATTGGCGTGTGGTTATTAGCGTAGTCCATAACTTTTCCTGGAGGTTCTTTCAGGATGTAGACACAAACTTAACAGGTTGGTTTGTTAAAATCTGTGTCTATTAACGAGCTCAGGCCACAGAAGACATTTCTCCCCACTGCGTTTCTCACTGTTTCACCTGCACTGACATGGAAACAGTTGAGTGTTTTGACAAAGGACAACCTTCTTAGTTGTTCTCAAGTATGTGATTCACTCAAAGTCCTCTGGTGAAATTTCACCACAGTGTGACAATACCTTGTCAGGTACCTTGTGCTATCTGAAGTACCAAATGAGTGGCTGGCTGGCTTTGCCCCTGCCATATTGATAAGTGCTAGCTATTGGTGATAAAAGCTACAGATGATAAATTAGACATATGATAATGAAAGAAAAAGATTCTTAATTTTTAAATTCATCCCCTCACAACATACCAGGTAGGAAGTGAGTTATTTTAAACTCAGGTTTGTGGCATGAGAAAACTAAGGTTTTGTGACTAAAATGAAGAGGGAGTTTACTTGAGGGACTAGATCCCACAAAATCTGCCCCAAGCATCAAGGGGTGCTTTTTATCTGCCCTTGCTGCAGACTGACACAGTACCTCTTTGCTCTGATTCTGATGAAGCCTGTAGAAGTTTTCATACTGACCTCAGTGATGGGCATGACCACTGGTCTTTTCAGGCTAACTGTCAGAGCAGAATAGCATTGCATACAGCCTGTTTTTGCATAAAAAGAAAAAAGAAATCTCAGTAGGCTGCCAAGGGTATTCAAGCATCTCAGATTCCTTAATGTATTTATCCTTGCCACAAACCAAAAGCAAATTTTAAAGCCTTTTTTTTTCCTTGCCACCTGCTAATAGCTGCACCATCCTTCGTTTTCCAGAGCATTTCCACAGATACTCATATTTCTCAGGCTGACAGCTTTCTGATCCCCAAGACTGAATAGCTGGTTATCTCAGCTTCCCATCTTATGTAGAGTTTATCTCCCTCATTTAAAACAGCAAAAGCACTGCCTGCATGCACAGACCATTATCCTGGTTGGGTTGTTAAAGTTATTGTAATGCTGACTTTATTTTCTGTAACAGTTCTGAACAAAATGTTTCCTTTGAAAGGTCTCAGACCTCTATCCTCCCAACTCCTAATCACAGTAATAACCAACCTCAAGGAGTCATTAGTGAAGACTCAAACAATATCCTGTAACAAGTCAGCTATGAAGAAATTGGCATAGTTTATCTCTTTGATTTTCTTATGAAAATAATGGGTTGCAAAATAAAGCTAGCATTGCTCTTGTGCTATACAGTATCCCTTCGATCTGATTCTTTCATCCTCTACCCACTGATCTCCCAAACTAACATGGAATATAACTCTGCAATAGCTTTACAAGGCAGAGTTTGTCTATAGAATTGATATGTTCTTATACTATAATGTCAGTTTACTGTGCTCCTTCTTAAAGTGACTCACCTGTGAACCTCCTTTTGATTTCTGTAACTTGTTGCAGTTTTAGATAAGCTGGGAAAATGTTATAATGATTATATTCAAGCCCAACCCATATAGAAAGGTTTAGTTTTCTGAAGCATTTAGATGCAACAAACTATGTACACTGAATTTGGATAAGTTCTTGGAATTGTTTGCTTTTGATTTTGTCTTTGTGAAATAGACACTTATGCTTAGTAGGGAAGCTGATAAATAATGTAAACTATGGCTTGCCATTAAGAGACTGTGTAAAATCTTTGTATCTGCTGTTCGGTTTGGCTTCAATAATCAAAGAGATCAGCTTTTCTTCATTGAAAGCAGTAGGCAGATGGCTTTTCAGGTTTCTTTAAGGATTTTTATTCTCACTTGATGTGGTTCAAACTGTAAACTGGATATGAAAAGAGACCATTTCTCAGTTTTGCTTTATAGATTAGAATAGTTTGATTAGAAGGGACCTATATGGCTCAATTCCAACTGCCTGACCAACTTAGGGCTAATTGAAAACTAAAGCCTATTTTTGAGGGTATTGTCCAAAAGCCTCCTGAACACTGACAGGCATGGGGTATCAACCAGCTCCCTAGGAAGTCTGTTCTAGCATTTGACCACTCTCAAAGTAAATTGGTTTTTCCTAATGTCCAGTCTGGACCTCCCCTGGCACAGCTTTGTGCCATTCTCATGCATCCTATCATTTAGTACTGAATCAACTTCCATTCTTTCATTTATTCATTCCATGAAATGGGAATAAGGACAATTCCTCCTGTATAACAAAAGGTAACATTAATCTTGTTGGTGGAATTTTTTTTATAAATCAAACTCATGAGATATTCATATTGAACTCCAAGAGCTCCAAGTCATATTAGTTCCCCTCTGAATGAGCTGTATTGATTTGACTGAACTATACTGATTTTTAGATATCTGGAAAGGTTGGAAAACCCCCCAAAACCCTCAAATACTCTTGAAGATCATCCCGTCATTTTATGAATGTGTAAGTGGTCCAAAGGTAATGCCTCCTATTTATTTCCTTGGAAACTGCAGCAGATAGTTGTAGTGACCTGCTGTCTCTGCTGCTGAAACACACCACCTATCACTTCACTGTGTTCACGTCCACAGTTTGGTCTCGTCAGTGTTCAGCAAGCTTTGATGAATGTCAGTGGGTGCAACTTTTTCTGCATGGCAGAATTCAATCCCACACCTTTGTTTCATGCCTTTTTGTCAGACTGCCCCTCTGCTGCCACCTGTCACATGGCAACAAAATGTAAGGGAATATTGGTGGGAAGGTTCCACCTTCACTGCCATACCATCAACTTCCGCCTCTTGTGTTGTGGTCCAACATAATAACATAGGAGGCATTACTTTCAGAGCGACCCTTGTATTATTCCACTTGTTGACTGGTCCAGCAAATGAAATTGCCCAGCTGAGATATTTCAGGGTGGCTTAGTGTCTTATGAAAAGAAGTTCAGGACTGGAACAGTGTCACTTCAGAGAATGAGACCTATTGGAAAAGATGCTAGGGACCTACAGCGTGGTTTCTTTTACATTAGGTTTGACAGAGACATATACCTTTTGTTTTCAATTACATTTTGTAATAATTTGATTCAATCAAAAGTCGAGTGTTGTCCTCTATTTATATTATCAATAGGTTTCTCCGGTTAAGGTCAAAGATTAGTGGCCAGCTAAGCCATCTGGCTGTCAGCGCTCAAACTCCCCTTTCTGCCGAGTCACATTGGTGGTGAGGGTCACGGAGAGAGACATGTGAAAGTTAAACTGATCAAACAAGGAATGAAGGAGGAAGGTGGTTTCGATAAATCAGCAGTAACACTTAAATTTAGGGACAGGATCAGACTCAGTGGTAAGAGGATCAGATTCTGTGATAAGAGACTGCTTTCTTACCTCTGCAGCCTCTCATCCCCATTTAAAGAAGAAAAAAAAAGAACAAAGAAAAATTTAAGTCCCCCAAAACTCAGTTTTCAGGGCACATGTCACAAAACTAACTGCATGCTATAGAGCACATTGGTCTCATACCAAATATAAAATGGAAAGCATTGTTCCCAGGAGCTGTTTTAGTGGATCTTTATAAGATAGTTTTGATTTATTTTAGTAAGCATAGAACAAAAAGAAGCAAGTGAAAAATAAATTTCCAAGTATTGATTATGGCATCCTAGAAAAAAAAGTTGGTTCTCCTTCTGGAAAAGTCAGAAAGGACAAATATTTAACCTCTCTTTGTAGACGCTGAGGGCTTAATGCTGCATACACTGGTGCAGCTGCATAACCCTGGTGACTTCAGTGGGTCTGCAGGGGTTCACATGGGAATGAAATACTTTCTGTGATGCTTTTTGTCTAGTTCCAAGTATTTGTGTTTAAAGCAGTACAACTGTAAAAAAAAAAAGAGAGCACTGACCATATGATTATGGATTTGACATCCTTACAATTTTCCTAAATGATCTTGCTGCTGCTTTGCTCCTGATTTAACAGTCACCCTCATATTCAAGTCCTAAAACACTGCACAGAGTACACAGCTCTCTCCAAAGAGAACAAGCAAGATTTTTCAAGTGCAGTGTAAGCCCAGCCTGAGGCCTCCCAGAGCTCTGTATCACCCTCCCCTGCTGCCCCCCAGCCAGGCTTTGCAGTGCCCCCCACCCCATCCCACTGTGTTAGCTCAGCTTTGTGGTGCTTACAAACGCAGTGCCCTTTAGTTCTGATCTGCAGTGCCTTCAGGGAAAAATGATATATCGGAGTAGTTATGTCCCAAATTGAATGTTAGTCAAATGTTAAAATGAAAGAAATATTATGGAGAGTCAGCATGTCTCACTTTGGAAATAAATTACATAAAGTACACTGGAGTGTCATGGCTCTTGGGACCACATATGATCCAAAGATAGCATCTAGAGGAGTGATCACAACATTGCTAGATTTATCAGATCATCCTAGAGGAACATTAATACCCAGAAAGAAAATAACAATTAGTAATAGAAAGCTCCCAACCAATAACTTAAACTCATTTTTTCAGGGTCACTTCCTCATATTAGTAACCTATTTATATGTATCACTAGAGTTTATAGCAATTATCTCGTTATTAATAGTAGACAACAAGCCCAACTTCACTAATTGCTTTTCTTAATACAGATGCATTTGGTTCATAGAATCATGCTTTTACAACTTAGCATTTCAGTTAACTTAAATGTAGTCTACTTAAATGGTTTGGTGTTATGTGATGGTACTTCCTTATTCTGTGTAGTCTGACTTCTTTGGCACTGCTGAGTTGAGAATGGGTACCTGAGTGTAGGTTAAGGGAACGTGCACTGTAGACCAGAGCTGCAAACCTCCAAGCAGGAAAGTAGAAGATCTGCTTCTCTGCGTATCCTGCAGGAAGGGGAGCGCGACTTGATGTGGCTATAGTGTGCAACAAGGGATCCAGCTTGTTAGCTGCCAGATTGACCACATGCCTCAGAACAGCAAATTGACTTACAGCCATGTGCAGAACTAATACCTTAGGATATAATTAATACCTTTAGGATATGATTCTGAAAGACACTTAGAACCTTTAGGTAGATATCCTTGCATATTTAGCTAGACAGGAGTTATATTTTCTTCTGTGTCAGGTTTTCATCTGTTTAAGGACTGGAGCTGGTGGGGAGCTTCCTTCTGCTGGTAGGCCTTGCTGTTTGAGGCTGCAGCTGTGACATAGCTGCCAACCAACCAAACCTCCTGGTTTACCTTATTTTTACAAACTCCTCAGACATAGTCAGTAGTTACAGTTACTGAATGTTATATGTAATACCATTTCATGCCAACTTGAAGTCAAGATCCAAGCTTAAAATGCTATGTTTAAAATATAAAACAAGAATGTATTCAACCACCACCTTTTATTTTATTTTTTCTTTTTGGTTTTTTATTCATTTACCTCTCTTTTTGCTAAACCTTTTACAGCAACTGCTGTTGAAGCTGTAACGTGCTGTTGCTTCCGAGAGTTCTCCTGCTCTTCTTTGAAAGAAGTTTTCCTCAGAGGTGCTTTGTATAGAGACTTTTCTTGTCTGAAGCTCTTCTTAGGGAGCTGGAGACCTCTGATGGATGTTAATTAGAGTTCAGCCTGCAGATGTAAGAGATTCCTTTTCTTATTTCATCTACCTCATTGCTTTCACTGAGAACAGCTGGTAGGACTTACTTCGGGCTGAGTTACCTGAAGAATGAATCAGCTCCTTGATGGCTTTTTGATTTAGCTTACAGAAACATGAAAGTCCAATTTTCAATTGGATTCTTTTTTTGTCTTATCAAAACATTATTATCCATCCTTGTTGGCAAGCAGTGTGTGTTGAAAAATCTATTCTATCAAGAATTTTCGTATGTATTTTCTAGTTAAGGGTCTGCAAAGTTTTTTTTGCTTTGTTTTGTTTTGTTTTTAAAGTATTTGTGTGTGTGTGCATGCATAGCGCTTATTTGAAGCATCCTTTACCCATTGCATATTTCTAAATTTGAAAAAGACAAGGCTAACATCTTAGCTATCCTTAATTGAAAAACAAGCAACAAAAAAACCCTCTCCTTTTATTACACTTTCTAGTCCAGATTTAACAATCTTAAGTAATAAATTATATACTAATTAAAGATAACGTAAGATATATATTCACAAATCCATTACAATATGTGATAAGATAAGCTGCAAGGTTTTCTGTCTTCAAGTTTAAGAGTCAAATAAAGTCAGTTACCCTTTCTTCTGTCAAGCAAACTGTCTTTGGAAGATGAGTAATAGGCATATTCTCATTAATTGCATTTCAAATTTTTTCTCAGATCGTTGTTGCATTCTAACAACCATTACTTGCTTATTTATTTTATTAAAAGGAGTATACATGCCTGTAGAATCAAGTTTTTTAGTGATGCGTAGCCAAAGTACTTGTGAAAGAATGTTCCAGTGTATAGCAACATACCTTAATTCTAACGTGTACAAAAAGTCCTTAGCATTTTTAAAGATCATTTTATTTTGATTCTCCTGAATAGTAAGCTAAGACTTGATATATGATCATATAACTGTCCCTCAAGCTCAACTTGCAGTATTGCCTTCCATTTGTGCTTTTTCACTGGAATAAGCTGTCAATTGTAAAACCATCTCAGTTCATCACTTTCCGAGCTCTAACTCAACAGAGTGATGTTTATTTCCTTTCTTACTAGATAGAGCAGCCAGTCCTTCTCTTAGTACTTGTATGAATGAATGAATTCACAACTATGAGGGCTGCACTGTGGCATTGTCCCTGTTCTCATAGGCACACAGAAGTAAAGATGCCTTATTAGTCCTTTGAGAAAACTATTGATTTCATAGAGAGCAGGATTGGGCTTCCAAGGAGGTCAGGATTTGCTGAAGTGCTGCTATCAGATAGAAACTGGTCTTTTGGCCTGTTCCCATGCTTTAGCACACTGCTTAAGTAGATGTCATTATCAGTACCGAAGCAGATACCATTGTGCAATAAGGACTGTCAGTACAGAGGAAAATGAAATTTCAGATACTTTGGCAGTTAAAGTAGGCATCACCTGAAGGAGCATGACAATATTAAAAAATATATATTAAAATTCCTCCATATGTTGCCATGTAACTTTGGCTGATGTGGTTCCCTGCCTCATGTGATGTCTTGAGGCTGAAGTGTTCTCATACGTCTGGTATCATAGTATGAAAGAATGGTTTGGGTTGGAAGAGACCTTAAATCCCATTTAGTTCCAACCTCCTGCAATGAGCAGAGACACTTCCTGCTTGTCCAGGTTGCCCAAAGCCACATCCAACCTGGCCTTGAATACCTCCAGAGATGGGGCATCCGCAACTTCTCTGCACAGCCTGTGCCAGTGCCTCACCACATTCTGAGTAAAGAATTTCTTCCTAAAATGTAATCTGTATCTACCCTCTTCTAGTTTAAAGCCATTAAACGTTTTCCTATCGCTACAGACCCTAGTAAAAGCTCTCTATCTTTCTTATAAGCTCATTTAAGTTTTGAAAGACCACTGTGAGGTCTCCCCTGAGAGAGACCTCTTCTCTAGGCTGAACAAGACCAGCTCCCTTAGCCTTTCTTGGAAGAAGAGATTCTCTAGTTCTCTAATCATCCTTGTTGCTTCCTCTGGACACACTCCAACATTGCCATGTCTTTCTTGTGCTGTGGACACCAGAGATGTATGCTACGGTAACATTTAACTGCCTTCCTTTGTGTTTTTATAATTAAATCCTAATACTAAAGCAATTTGCATTTCTGGATTCCTCAGCAAGATGATTGAAAGGTGATTTAATTGCACAGCATTGCCAAGGTGATTGTTGGCTGTAGCATGAGTTAATGTGGAGGTAATAGGACATATCACAGGGACTAAGATTTTTTTGGCCATTAGCAAAGGTGACTTCAAAAAGCAAACGATAATTAGCATGGGTTTTACTGAACCAAGTTTCCATCTGCTGCTATTCACTGGATTTTGAGCTGCTCCCCTTTGCTCTCCTATTAAAGATTTGCATGTATTTTCTTGTATTCCCAATGAAAAGGACACGTAGGGGAAAAGGATATAAATCAACAAATAACAATGTAACCTGCAGAAATATAAATCTATGTAGATTAATCCATGTTTCCTAAATTGCATACTGGATTGTAATTCAATCAAAGGGTATGGGTCTTGTGACGTTTATGAACATTTATGGATAGCATGAGTGCTCAGATTAAAATGTCAAACCTGGTATTCAGTTTAGAATCACATATTATTGTTGTTCATTAATATATAAAAACAACAATTATATCCACTGAAATCCTCAATTTAATTTTGTTGTAATCTCTCTGCTTTGTCAGAGATGCAGTGTAGCCTCTCTGCCCCCTCAGATCATTTTCAGGGCTCCACTGAATTTCAGATGGAAGAGTCTCCCATTCCACTGTTTTTTCCCAGCACAGCACTGGCTCAGTTTGGCCTCCTTTGAACTGAGGGGCTCTCCAGTAACTAAATTATTGTCTGCATCCACCACTAGGACTGAATTGTAGTTCATATATAGAGAAGGTATAGTGCCTCCAGGAGGAGAGGAGTGGCCAGACTCTATATCTTAGACTCAGTACGCTCAGTAGGTAGCATGTGATAAAGCTCTCCCCTTTGCCAGTTCCATTTTGGTAAAGAGTGAAAATGTTTCGAGGTAAAAGCACTAAGGTTGAGATTATCTGAATCCATCTCAAGTTCTTCCTGTTTGATGTGGTCCATAATTTATAAAGCTGGTGAATGAATAACATTTCTCATCTTGGTAGTGTGTTACATCTGAGAGATCCTGAATCGTTTTCACAAATGGAGCAGAATCACTGTTCTGATGGTTAACTCAAGCCATTTAGTGAATAAATTGTTAGAAGCAACTAAATTCCAATTTCAGAAACAAATCTGGCAGGTAAAATGTTAATTCTCTTGAAAGTAAGTGGTGCTTGTGCTAACAAAGGTTAAAAAATTTCAAGTTCTCAGGTGGTTTACAGCCAAAATTTTACCAACTTCCAATAAAATTTGATATGAATGCCTAAGTCTCCTTGAAATTTATATTTAGATTCATAAATCAATTACCTGCTTACATAGCGTAACTCATATGACTGGATTTTACCATCTAACTACCCATAAGTAGAAATTCTTCAGCATTTAGGAGACTAATTCTTATTAAAATCATTGAGAGATTCCTAAATATCCTTAAGGTTTATGTCTTACTTGTCTTTTTGTCTTTGTGATTTAAATGGCATATATTCACACAGCAAAGAAAGAGAAAGTGGGCAGAATCTGCCCACAATGAATCAAGAGCAGATTTAAGATTAGCCGCTGGCTATCCTGTCCAATGGCCAAAACAGCTTCCAAGTAATAATGATTAATTAACACTAGGAATTGAATATGAAAAAGATCAGTGGATTCCTTTTGTCTACCCCATGAAATAGAGCAATACTGGGTAGAAAACAAATGACATGGAGACTGGTAATTATTCTGCCTATAATACAAAGAACTAAGAAAAATAGTCAGCTTTCTCATGCTTCATTTTTTATGTATTATACAATAGTATATATTGAAGAAATCTACTGTGTTAATATAATGTAATTAGGTTAAGTATGTCTCTTGTGACAAACAGTGTCGTATGATGAAAAGTTTCAACCCAGCATTTTAATGGTTCAGGTTCTGCTCATGGTTTCAATTAAGTCTGAAAGATTGCATGGGGCACTGAGAAGAGAATTTGGCCCACTTATCTCCGGCATACGTGTGCTACAGTTATCTAACCTGGAATGAATCATAGTTTCCTCAGACACATTTTGTTTTTCAAATACTTTACATGGAAAGTTTTGGGTGTTTTTCTTATTATATTTTTTTTTTTTAACAAAACTTGTAATCAAGTATCTGAACCAATTACGATCATTTAAAAAATTATGGTGTTTCAGTTCTGGTGATTTGCCAGATTCTAGTTTGCAGATTCCAGTATGTTCTGCCTGTCCAGGCTTACCCTACAGTTTTAATTGGGTATGACAGTCTTGTTCATTCCTTACAGCAAGTTCTGTGGTAATGTTGGTGTAAGTCATTACTCAGCACCTCCAGAGTCTCAGGCCATAATTTGTAGAATTCTTTGGCATCCATGTCTTCAAAGTTGCTTGACGCTTTCCCTTAAGAGAACTTGTTTTATATCGCTTATAATACAGCCAAAGTCTAACCACTGGGCTAAAATTTTCCATTCTGTGTTTTTTTTCCCATGCTGGATGCCTCCCACTTTTTCTTATTATTTTTTTTCTGGATTTTTTTTCTTTTTTTTTCTTTTTCTTTTTAGCTCTGGGGTTCCAAGGCACATTCTTTGGCTCAGACCTCTTGTCTAAGGCTCTTCCATGGTACAGCTCACTGTCCCAGCTGCCCAAAACCCTGAAAAAATTAATTCCCAACTACCAGCCACTGCAGTCTTTTGCATACAGTTGTGTCTGTGGGCTTCATCGTTTAAATCTTCAGGAACGTTCTAGAAGGCAAATAAGGGATATATGCTTAGCAAAGCAGGGTTTTTTCCACCTGAATTTCCCTGTTAATTTTCATTAGAGTTATGGATTCTTGAAAAATAATGAACAGTGATGTGCTCTCCCCACTCTGATCATGTCCATCTTATTCCATCTTAGGGCACTTCAGCTTTTCAGTGGGCAGCATCCATCTTCTCATCTGTCTCATGCAAATCTTTCAAATGTGTGGGAATAATCAGTTTCCTCTCTTCTTTAAAGAGACATTTTGCAGTTAAAATGGGCCTCTCTGGGTGTCCTATCCAATAAATGCTATAAGCATCTAGCTTGCTGCCTTGCAGTTTTCATGATTCTGCCTGTTCTTTGTATTTCTTCTATTTCTTCTTTACATGTCTTCCACCGCTACTGCTGGATGACCTAACACATGATAAGCATGCATGCTTTCTCTTGCACTCACCTCTACCACACCCATAATTCCCACAAATAATAGCTGCAGCTCCGAAGAAATTTTCTACTTGCCTTCCTTCTTTCTCTCCTGCGACAGCTCCTCCTTTTTCTTCACTATCTCAACTTAGGTTTGTACTTCTGTGAATATTTTTAATTGCTTTGAGTAATGAGCTAATCTCCTTGTAATTGGCAGGAGACGATAGACGAGGGCCACGGCTTGACTTAAGTACTAGAGTGCACCATAAGGATCCCATGGTCTTTGTGCACTGTGCTCCTGGTACCCTCCTCAGCAATCTGTTGGAGAATGCAGTCTGTTCTGACTGCCGGAATTTCTTTCAGCTTGGAAGGCAGAACCAGACTGATTTGTAGCCTTTGTCAAATAGGAGTGTATCTTCTTGTTACAGTTCAGAGCATTAGGCTTTGATTCATTTTGTCCATTGCTTCATCCCACATTAATATGTTTTGCACAGTTGTTGGCAATAAAGCTTAGATATTCCTTTGTAGGCTTTGGAAACCAGACCTTTCGTCTACCAAAAGTTTGCAATCCCTTAGCCTTTCTGTTTTGATGCATCCGTTCTCTTCTTGGGGGTCTCAGGGTAACAAATCTGTCAAGTCCAAAAGATACTGTGTTGACAGAAGGAACTAAGATAGCACAATATTCCTGTGCAGCTATCAGCTGTAATGTAAGCATCCTCAGCCCTAATAATATGCCTAACCCCTCTTCTGTGAAGGTCAGGATCAAGAAGGCGAGTTCTGTTTTAGAGTCCTGTATCATCTGGCATGGCTGCTAAGAAGGATGCCATTCAAATCTGGCAGTGTTTTTGTGATAAGAGCATTTGTCCATAGGAGCCACAAGCCTATTTCACGGAGGCTGTTGAACAGCCACCAGAGGATATTTAGTCTCTGCTGGCTTGGAATTATCCCAGGACTGAAAAACTCCTTGGCCATTGCCAGTTTTCTCAGCTATATAGTTTTGGGGTCAGGTAATTTCAAAATTTCCAAGATTTATGCAGTTTGAAAATTTTAAACACTTTTTTTTTTTTTCTCTCCTGTGGGAACTGCTACCATCTGTGAGGCTCCTCAGTCCCTTTTTTATTTTGGTATCATTTAGAGTGCTTATTATCACTTAATTTCATGATTTCTTTTTTTCTCCCTTTTCTTTACAGATCACTCACAGTCAATTTGTGGCCTTCCTCTGAAGGAACCTTTCCTGACTCTTGTGTAAGTATTTATTACCAAACATTTTACAGTTTTTATTGATTAAAGTTGTACATTTTGTTTAAATTCCGTTCAGATCAGTACAAAGCATTTGTGAACTCCTCTGTTGTTCCGTATGGCCACACATTTCAGTACTGAGTAGCTGTACTGATGCAGTAGCCTAGAATTTTAAAGCAGCATCAGCTTCTGGGACTCAGGCTTAGTAACCTATATGATCGATTGATCTGGAATTGATATGTGCATTTTTGGATAAGAGTGTGTACATATCAATTTGGAGATATATTTGTTGTAGAGGGTATTACGCTGTTGAACTCTGACAATGTATAGTATTCCATGCTGTGCAAGAACTGAGCAAATGTAAGAAACAGTCAACTGGCATTTCAACCCATCCTTGATGGATGCTGTCCTGGTGCCATGGAACCCTTCCTTATCCCAGTCCAGTGTACCTTCCCATCTGTTAGTGATCTACTCTTCTTATCTGGGTAGATTAAATATATTGCATCCGCTTCGACAGCTAACACTATCAGAATTAAAAACTTGTTAGTAGTTTATTTGGAAAATGTTATTTAGGGGTCTTTTCTTGCCTGTTCTCATTCACTTGGGTTTGGCTGCTGCTACGTAAGTTGTCAGTGTAGTGACTTTCTTCATTGGAAAAAATAGTACATAAATCCAGGTAATTGTGTTCTTAAGGCCTAGAACAGGAAGAATTAAAATTTTAATGATTTGAGGTTTTTTGGTTATTGTTTTGTTGAAGAGAATAGGAGATTTAATTTTGGGAAGAATTTCCTTTTTCCTTCTTTTTTAATTTGCCAAGCTCTAAGCCACGTGACGGTTTTGTGTACTTAGAACAAAAGTTTGCACTTTGCTAAGAGTCTTTAATACACATTGGCAAAGAAATCAACTGAGTTATAACAATGAAACTTTTTGTTGTGAGATAACGGTAAATATAGCACTACCACATCATAACATTTACTATAATTAAGTAAGGACAGACCGAAGATTTCCAGTCCACCAGCCTATTAAGCACTGTTTTCAGGTATTTCAGCTGTATTTTCTGATTGCCAAAAATAATGAGGATTTTTAAATTTAGGATTAGAACTTCATGCCCAAATATGCCTGGACTTTGTGTTACTTCAGATCTCCATTTCACAATTTAAATTCATTCCTACAACCTGTTCAGAGAGGAAAGTAGATGGCTGTTTATATGCTTACTGGAATTTAAAAAAAAAAAAACATAGCACAGGAAGAAAAATAGCTCTTTCATATTTGGAAGAGGAATTAAACCTGCAAATTTATGTTCATGTTGAGTTCTCGTTGTTGGAATTTCTTCAAAGAGATGCTGAAGTGCAAAGAGATATTCAGATTCTTTTCAGGTGTGTGCTGAAACAAAGAGCTTTCTTTTGCTGATAAAAAACCTAAATTATGTGTCTTTAACATTTAAAGTTGACTCGGTACTTTTGACGTGCACAAAGAAATGGCACACTTGCTTCTCCCTTGCCCTATGGGCACAAACATGAGCTATGCTGCAGTGACTTCCAAAGGTGGGATGACAATGCCAGCTACCACAGAGATGTATTTGAGCTGACCTCTCATGCCAATGATGGCCCCATATTTCTTTCTGTTCCCCTTTTCCTTTCATTATAAGGTGTCCCAAATCTGTAATTTACAGCACGCTGTTCCCATTTTGCTCTGATATATTTGCTGCAAATAAGTAGGAGTCTATGCGCGTGCATAGCTCCCCGTGGCAGTGTCAGGCCTGTGAGACGAGGGGAGCAGAGACCCCTACAGAATACAACATGGCTTACGTCTAATGTGACATTTATTTGACTCAGAAAGGCAATTGATTAAAGTCCCATCAGACCTTTGCCATCATGCATTATGTATTTATCCAGCAGGGGCGGTTCATAACAGCCCCTGACAAATCCTATTATTTTTGTTGCAGAACTTCATAGTATCGATAAAAACTGTTAATGATGCTCAGGGCCTCAAAGTGCACACTGCTTGTGTTAGCACTTCATGCAGCAGCAACGAAGCCATTTATGTCTGTGGCAGGGATTGCGTGCCATCAGCATTGGTACAAGCACATCAGTTTGTCCGTGCTCTGCCTCAGCAGCATGAGGTACTGTGTACAAGGCTGTTTGGATGAAAGCAACAAACTAGCTTCATGTTTCATTTGTGTGTGGAAATCCAGAGCCAAAATCCATCTCAGACGGCGCTTTGCTGTGTGACCACAAATAAATCATTTCCATGACGTCTGCCTTTGTTTCCTGACCTGTAAAGCATGACTCACACACCTTTTTACTCCTTTAAGTCAGGTTTATTCTACAACTGAGGGCTTCTTTATGCTCTTCCATTTCCAACTCAACAAGCTCCATAGGATCTTCAATTTACTTCAGGCATGTGTGTAAGTTTGTCCTGTTTATACTGTCTCTCTCCTTTCTCTCTATAAGGTAGGTCCTTCAGGCCTCTGACCTTTTAAGCTCTTTTGCATAACAGAAAAAATTAAATTGGACCATTTTGCATTAGAAGTTGTTAATGGTACCTATCAGCATGTTTCTGATCTGTAGATAATAACGGATTTGGTCTGTCTTCTTCTGCTTCATTTCCCACTGCTTGACATTCTTCTCATATCCCTACCTACAACTTGATGATTATTCATTCTTCCTCCAGGTTATGTACCTGTCTGTTTGTCTGTATGTCGTCTGGTTTTCAGAGGTGGAGGGATTTCATGTCTCTCTTTCCCAGGCAGTATTCCCATTTAAGAGGCATATGATAAATCTCTGTTTCACTACAATATCTTCAGGAGTTTAAAAGGAGCAGGTGGATTCTACCTTTTCATGGAAGGAAGTCTTCTAACCACTCTTGAGCCTTTCTATCATACTGTCTGATGCATAACAGTTATTGACAATACTAAGGTGCTGTGTTTTGCAATAAGATAGGTAGCTACTAAAAAGAGAGGATACTCTTTTTACTTCTAGAGCACTACCCATTCAGGTGGAACCCGTAGAATATTGAAGAGTTATCTGCTGTTAGCTTTGGATAAGTGCATGGAAGAAACACCCCAAAGTGATCCAGATATAGAGAAGTTGTGTGTCATGTTAACCTAATTCCACGAACATCTGTTCATTTCCTTGAAATAGGTTTCTGATCTAACTGGGGTGAACTCCAACAATATTCCTATTAGATTCTGCAGTGATTCTGATTCTCTTGCTTACACATCCTGTTAAAAAAAAAAAAAAAAAGTGCAATTTATTCCTCAGCTTCATGAAGACATATTCGGTCAAGTAATGATGACCTAAGGGAAGATGAGCAGCATCTTACTGATCTCATCATAGTTATGAGAACCATCCATCATATGATCAGTGATTCGTGTGTCAAAAGACATCCAGCAGTGTTCCAGCCTACCAGTTGCCAGTTTTTGAGAGTATGTATTCACTTTATAATAGTCTTTGCTATCTATATGCATGTTCTTGCTGTTGGTACTTGTTCATCAGCAAACTGTTATCTGTTAGCACTCTGAACCATCATTGTGAAATATCTGCTAATTAGTAGCATCTGAACCCCTTTACTTGGTCTGTGTGCTTAGTGTTGTTTTGCAGATGAGGAACTTGAGAATAGCAACAGTGAACAGGAACAGGGAGGAGGCATCTTTTCTGTTCTCAAGTTTCTTAAGAAGCTCTCCATTACTTCAGAGGAGGATAATAACCTCCAGGTCAAGCTTAATTCATGAATCAAAAATGAACATTTGCAAAATGCCAAAAAAAAGTCTAGATGTAATAAGCCTCATATTTACAACAGCTTTCAAGAGCTAGCATTTTTCAAGAATTATCATACTTAATGTAATAAATTGACATGCAAATTGTCCAGAAGAATCAGCTTATCTACTCAGGAAAATAAGAAGTTGTTCAAAGGAAATGGTCACCTACACAGAGATTTGAATCAGGAAAGGGATAGTACTTTCCCAGCTACTGTATGCCTCCTGAAGAAAAGGAATTCTCCAAAAAAGAGACAACATGAGCAAAGGCCCTATATTTGGTATTTGCAAGTGAGAGAAACAGTGAAACAAGCTAGAAATAGAAGTAGAGGAGAAATTCTATTCTGAAGTGTTTATAGAAATCAAACTGTAACTGAGAACGCACCCCGGGATGAATGTTCTTACTCAAGTGCCAGAACTTCAATCTTGATTCTTGATCTGAAGACAACCAACAAATGGACTTAAGCAAAAGACTTGCATTTAAAAAAAAAAAAAAAAAAAAAAGTTGCTGCTTTAAAATGTCTCTGATAAAGTTCGTGGTTTTGTTCTAAAATATCTGTAATAAAAATAGATTCCATGCAGAAAATGATAGAACTAGATGGGAGGGGGAAAAAAGGGCAAAACCTGGTACAAGTTTTTCATCTAAGCATTATTTTCAGTGTTAATATTCAACTTATTTAACAAATAATAATGAGTACCCATAGCTGTGAAGCTGATGTGAAGATTATGACAGAGGAATGTAAGCAACCTGTTCGTAATTGCAGTAACTACAAAATATCCTCTGATGCTGAATGAGATTGAATTTGAGATTGGCTAGCATGACAACTGAAAATGTCACCCTTTTCTGCCGTTATGCTTATTGGAGATCCTTTTGTTCTGGGTTATTTTTCATCTAATTAGTGTAATATAATGTATTGAGTGCTAGCTTTCCTTGAAATATAACAAATTCAACAGGTTACCGCAGAAAAATTGGACTTCAAACTAGAAACTTCTGGAAGCACAGTATTTTAGGTTTAACGAGAAAAAAAAAGAAAGTGACAGAAAGAAAATGCAATTGGCCAGTGCAGTTTTTCTTTTTTTAACTTCACATAGGCATCATTTAATCTATTTGGTTGGAAAAAAACACCTTGCTGAAGCAGTAGCAGCATTGCCTACAGCAGTTTGAACATCAACCATCCAAATATTAAGACGGTCCAGTTTGTTAGGTCTGAAACCACTGTGCAAAATGGCACAGTGACAGAGTGTAGCAGAGCTTTTCAGAATAATCTCTTTGCAGTTATGGTAAATTATCTTCCAACTTGGGCAAGTGTGTAGCTGTTCTGCAGTTATACCACCACGTCTCTCTTTTTTTCTGAAAAATGCTGTTAGTCCTTCTCCTTATCTAAAAATTCTCTTTGATGCACCGAACTTTAACATCATGCTGTTTACCTGTCTCCTTAAAATATACAACAGATATAAGGCAGGGGAAAAAAAAGTGCTAAAAGCAAGTAGCACAAGAGGAGTGGTTACTATGAAACCAGATATCCAGAAATAGATGGTTTCCCAAAAGCCACCTCTTTATCAGAAGGTCATAAATTTGACTGTTGAGACTGTCACTAGTACCCACAGATGACTAAATGGCAGACCAAGTCTCCAAATGTATGCTAAGGGTCCTATGTATAGGACACCATGATTGAAAATGAGCTTTTCAGGGTATCTCATGCATTTCCCTATTCTCTCCAACTCTCACTTAAAAAACAAATGGAAGCCATCTACCATAGAGTTTTCCTGTAGGCCATTGCAAAGCTGTACATGTCAAAACATAGAATCATAGAATCCTTAGAGTTGGAAGGGACCTTTAAAGGTCATTCGGTCCAGCTCCCCTGCAATGAACAGGGACATGCACAGCTAGATCAGGTTGCCCAAAGACTGATCCAGCCTTGCCTTCAAAGTCTCCAGGGACAGGGCATCCAGCACATCTCTGGGCAACCTGTTCCAGTGGCTCACCACCATCTCTGTAAGAGACCTTTTCCTCGTATTCAACCTAATCTACCCTCTTTAAGTTTGAAGCCATTTCTCCTTGTTCTGTCACCACAGACCCTGCGAAAGAGCTTGTTCCATTCTTCCATATTAGCTCCCTATTAGATACTGAAAGGCTGCTCATGGGAGACCATTGATTAGTCTTCAGGCCATGCTTCATGAAGGCTAGTTTACCTCTTGGTGGGAATGGGAAATCTTACATATAAAAGATTCATAGCATATTAAGAAATCATGTTTTCTTCCTCTGAAGTTCTTGCTCACTGCTGCATCCATCATTTTGGATAATATCACGCTGAGTATAATTCACAAACAGAGCCCCCCAGGTAATATTTTCATATGTTTGCATGCTCAAAATATTCGATTTTTTAACACAACTGAAAGCAAATGCTTTTGGATTTGAATAGATCTTTCTCTCCTCTTTCACCAGATTGAGTTTTAAATTTAATAGAGTAGCAGTATCAGTTTTCCCATTGCTGTTTTCTAATGTTTTAATTTCTTAAGGATATGCAAAATGGCTTGAATTTTCAGAGGCAAAATGAGAATCCCAACTTCAAATACCTACAACTTAAGGTATTCTTTCCTTAACCAATCACAAATGTAAGGATCAGTCGCAACATTTAGACATGGATGTGTGTTTAAACTTCATATTCATCTGCATTCACTTATCCTTGATGCCTGTGAAAGGGATTAATAGAATTTCACTTTTTTGCAGTAAACTCTGTTTTAGATAAAAGACAGAAATTAATGTGTTACAGTCTGGATGATCTGCAATATGCAGCGAAGGGTGTAAGGAATACCTACAATGTGTGATCAGCATATAACCAGCCTCAAAGAATAGTATGTTTCACAAATTGTTTTTCAATTATTGCACTTAAATCCTTCAAGTTTTGATGCTTGGTGTGAATTTTTTGCTGTGAGAGTCCATGCATGCATAGCATCATCTAGTTATGACATTAAGAAATAAATTCTGTCACAGAAGACTAAAAGAAAAATGCAGCTTTTCTTCCAATGAACTTTAATGGGAAGGTAACATTTTTAGTCATTGGATTACCTGTAGACTGAGGCATGCCTCGGGGAAGACTGTCAAGCTTGCTGAAAATATGCTGCCTGATCATTTCTTTCGGAGCCTGCAACTTAACCTCACATTGATACCTTCTAATGTGACTTTTGTGACATTGTCTTCACTTTCCATCTTTGCCTGCCTATGTTTTGATGCATGTCATCACAGCACAGATTGTGCTAGTACGATATTGTAGCCTTGCTATTGGTCAACCAGTTTGCCCTAATGAAGAAATTCATAAATCATCATAGCCTGAATAGATCAAGAAAAGCTTGCAAGTAGTTCAAGGAGAAGCAGCGTTTGTTGTTGTTGTTGTTTTTTAATTCTTCTGTTCACATGATATTTCTCCTCGCCATCTTATTCAAGCAGCATTTTGCTTTAAGGCAAGGTCCAGTCTTTAAACAAGAGACCTAGGCATTCAGCTAGTAGATCTGTAGTGGAAGCTGCTTCCTGTTCTAGGAGTAACAGTGCTTCAAAAGCACAGAATTGAACTAGATGCTTAATGCACAAGTAAACTACTGAGAGACCTGTGGCTCTCTCCCAAAGGACAAAACTGTAGAAATAATGTGGAAACGTTACCAAAAATTTATTCTTGCATAAGTGAATAATGCCTAAATATTGCCAATGACAAGTTTATTAAAGCTGATAAATCCTTTCCTGGCTGCTTAGCATGGTCCCTCTTTTTCCTCTTTCTTGTCCTCTCCTTTTGAGGGTTCTCATTACTCCTCCCAAGCTTTTTAAATTAGAAAATGCTATTTTTTTTTTTTATAAGTAAAAATTGTGGAAATACAGCCTTCATCTTGCCCGATAATTCTGTTTTCAACACTCCCCTTCAGGTAAGCATTTGCTCACTTTACGATCCTTTTGCTAATCTTCATTTTACCTCATAATTTCCCTTGTGATACCATATCAAATGCTTTACTGATAGATTTAATTTACTGCATTTCCTTTGTCTGAATTATCACTTATCTTATCAAAGAAAGTTATCGGGTTAGTTTACTACAATCTACCTTTGGCAAACTTATGTTGCATTTTATCCCGTTTTCCATTTGCCTGTATGCCTTTCCCTTTTTTTGCTTGAACATTTGCTACGCTTGTGCTATTGAAGCTCCTGATGTTACATCAACATCAAACAGATGTGAGATCCGAATCAGTTTCAATAGACTGTAGCAGTCTTGCAGAATCCTATTCATTCTCACACCTACAAAGTGTTAAGTTCTCATCCGTCAGACAAATAAAATATCATTTATTATTTTTCATTGTCAAAACAGCAAAGGGCAGGCGAGCTGATTTTGAGCCTTGGCTGGTGAATGTTCATGGTGATTTGCAAAAGGGTTTCTAGAGATAGAATCAGAGACATCTACCTGCACATGAGAGTGCTTGGGCACTTGCATTAGCAATACCTTAATGTATGTATCAGTAATGAAAATCTTAATTAAGAACGCTGCATCATTGTCCATGAACACTCTTTCTTCCTCTGTATGTGAACTCCTTTGTGTATTGCAGCATCTACCTGGTCCAGACAGACAGAGCCCTTGAAGAGTGCATCTGGCAGATCTTCTTGTGATTATTAAAAACCGGCAAATGACAAACTCTTACTCTTCTTTTGTCTCGACACTAAAGCTTAGAATAGTGGGGTACAGCATAACTTACAGTTTGTTTATTTTTGATTACTTTTTCCACTTTGTTATCATATTGGCTGGTTTCAGAATCCAGTAGCATTGATTAGAGCTGAACTGTGTAGCTTATAGTTACCAAAATGTGCACAGGCACCTATCTACCCAATAATATACTTTTTCCTTTAGAAACAATGTGCTTGCCTAGGCCATGTTCTGTATGCACAAAAAGTATGTTAATGTGATGTGAAGACTGAGATTTTAATCTCCGTAAATTCAGGAAATTTAGAGTTAATGTTCCCACAGCAACCTTACCTCTGCCCCTTTCTTACAATTGAGTCTTTTACTGCATGATCCTTAGTGTGGGTTTACCCAGGCAATACAGTACCCAGAGAAGAAAATGTGATGGGTAGAATCTGCTGTTTTTCCCTGTAATGATATTACAATCACATTTTGTTTGTTGAGCACTGTCTATATGTGTGATGTGTTTTGAAACAGATTCAGAAAGCCTCTCAAAAATAATGGACATAAGAATGAGTTACAGATATATGGATATAAGCACAGATAGTGTAAGGTGAGGAAGGATACATGCATGCACATATGCACACATTTCTCTGCATGAAAGCCAATCAGAGTTGTGTCTTTTGCTTTCAGATGAGTCAGGCTGTCATCTCAGATTCACTGTCATGTCACTGACATTGATAGTTTCTCTGGACTCACACCTGCACAGTGGGAGAATATGTGCCAGAAGGGATGAGAGTAAATACTGCTGTTTTCTTGAAATGAGAAGTAGCTAAGGAGTTCCTTCTTGGCCGTACAAATCCACAGAGTTTAGCCTCATACAAAAAGCTGCACATGCAGTGACTTCCCTTTTGCACAGAAAGAGTTACTGCAACCTAACCGGAGAACGCTTGCTGAGGCCATAGGTTTGCGCGAGGCAGAAAAGTCACATATGCCTTTACATCATCATATGAGAAAACAGTTTTGAGAGTGAAGTCTGTGTAATCCAATAATCAATCAAACTGCAGCTCCTGTTTCAGGCACCATTAATATTCTCTGAACCAATATTTACTTCACTAAGGCATCAAAAACTGAAATACCTCAGATTAAATGAAATGTTTAAATAAATGACTGCTTGGTATCATGTCATTGCACTTTTATCTGGGCAGAATATAAGCAAAGAATCTTCTCCAATCTGATTGCAAAGATGCAATAATTAAAACTGCAGGAGTGTGTAATGGCAAATTGAATTCAGAGCCCTTATGGAAAACTATTGCCAGTGCATTGAGGGCTGTATGTTATGGTAAGGGGAACAATGCAGTGTCCTTGTCTACCATAAGTAACAATTCTGAACTTTTGGGGAGCAGATAACCATAGGTCTAGAGCGAGAAGACAGTGCTAGAGGTACAGCAGTTCTCTTTGAAATGTGTTTGTGTATACAGAGTGAACTATAGACAGGACAGACAGGACCTCTTCCTAGTGCTTGCCAGTCTCCTGTGTCTCATCTTACTTAGACCGCAAGAATAGTGACTCTTTTTCTTCATTTTTGGCGCTTGGGGTTTCTTTTTGGTCATTTATACTGGTGAAAAGTTTCAGTGGTGTCCACAGTTAGAAAACTGTAGCTTAAAGCCTGGGAGAATCTTTAGGAAAAGAAAGATATTCTAATGTGGTAATAGCCTTGTTATTTCTAAACCAAATGATTTCGAACATGGCAGTGCTGCTACTTCTCTTTCAGGACTATGTACGTGTCAAGTTTGATGTTTTAAAACAAAGCTGTGTTATAATTATACAAGCATGTTTAAGAAAAAAAAAAAAGGCTTATGGAAAACTTAACAGCTGGAAACTGGTTTTTACATACTTGGATGACTCAAAAACAGCTGAATGAGTTTTTGCAAAGCTTTACCAAAATGTCACTTCTGGATTGAGACAAGGCATGAGAAATTTCTGCTGAAAAGGTAACAGTTTCAGAAAGATATAAGCAAATATAGACAGAGATTATTTAATTCATCAACTTCGACTGTACAGTCCTTAATGTAATGCTAGAAAAATAAAAGAATTCATATTTATCTGGTTTTTCAAAGATTTCAAAGATCTGTACTAGAATTTAAGGAACTAAGCTTTGTAGCTGTGAGTTAATCAAATATTAATATTTATATTTCATTTGAATATCACATATTCAAACAGGAAAACAAAGACACAGAGAAAGGTGCAGGGCTTGCCAGAGTTCGTGTAGAAAGAAAATGTGAGCATGTTTAGCAGCCCCATGCCTTCAGCTTGCTCAGCTTTTGAAGTACAGCTGCTCCCAGGTGTGCTTGACATTGGGGAGCCCAGGGCGCGTCCCTCTCCAGCTCCCATAGCAGGTGAAGAAAGAGTCACACCAACACCAGATACCCAGCTTGCCTCTATCTGTCTTCCACCTCAGTACCAAAGGTGAATCCTGCCCCATTCTGCCCCTGTGATCGTGACACTGAGTTCAGGTATTGTCCCCAGCCCCACACATGTGCATGCTCCTCCTCCTCCTCCCCCAGGAGATGATGACAGAGGTGACAGAGCTGCCACTGGCAATGTATTCTGGGGTCGTGTTCAGGAAACAGGCCAATCCGTAGCTCAGCAACAATCATTTTACTGTTTGAAACCTCGGTTGGTGAATAAATGCCATTTTATTGCTGCTTAGTTTGGATGTTGAGCTGTGCTGGAGGAAACTGCTCTTCTTTCATACTGAATTTTGTTTCAGGGCGGTGTGTGTGAAAAATAACACAAATAGGAGTATTTTTGGATGGCCATACTGAACAGTCAGCAAGAAGAAAAGTACAGTATGGTGCAGGGAAATCTGTTTGTAGTAAAAGCAATATGAGCTTGTGGCTTGCTGTTGGGATTGAGACGTGGGTTTCTGCTTGAGCCCTAGCAGAAAAGCTCCTTCTGATGCTGAGAGAATCTTGTGCTTTCCTGTCACTGCACCTCAGTTTCTCCCTCTGCATATTAGCATGACACAGCTCTCCAGAATGCTGTTCCATCTAGAAGTTCAGCTGTTGTCAGCAGTTTTGTAGAAATGCTGTTCTCACCTAAGAAACCCTCTCCTTGCTGAAGCACAGAGCACTGTTGCCTTACTTTGCCCATCACATGGGCTTCGTTGTGCTCCCTCTTTTAGCTCTGCACAATGGCTGATACTGAGATTGAGAGTGATGCTCGGCACTGCCTTGTGCATTATGCATCAGATTTCCAGCAGCAACCCCAGGTTAAGGATTCAGTGCTGATATTTCATTGGGCCATAAATATAATTCCATTTTCGAAGCACAGCTGATCTGAGGTCCTCGTGAAACAATAATCACGAGGGAGACTTCAGCTTGCCATTTTACAGGCACATTTGCAGCAGCCCCAGAATTAGTTAGATTTAATCTGCTCACCTAAACTGTGGATTCACATGAAGAAAAAAATTGTACCTAGCCACCTAGGAGCACCTAACCAAACACATCCCCCCAGAACAGCCAGCCACTGCTGATCTTTCATATGCTTTTTGAAAGCTTCATCAGAGTGCCCTGTGTATTGACCATGTTGCTCATGAAGGGCCTCCATTTTGGTTACTCTTCATCTTTTGCCCTTTTGAGGTGACTGGTGTTTCCAGAGCTTCTAGCAACAAGCTGGCCTTGTTCTCCTGCCAGCAACAATCTGCCACCTGTGCTCTATTGAGCTGCAGCCAACAGCTCTGTGCCTCTTCTGGTGCTTCTCATGAAATCCCAAAGATCAGGGTGTTGATTTTTGGGCACCACAGTATACGAGGGACAAAGGAATGCTATGAAGATGGGGAAGGGTCTGGAGGGCAATGTGTATGAGGAGCGGCTGAGGGCCCATGGTATACTCAACCCACAGCAGAGGAGCTGAGGGGAGGCCTCATGGCAGCTGTAGCTCCTCACAGGGAGCGGAGGGGCAGCACTGAGCTCTGCTCTCTGTGACAGCAACAGGGCCCGAGGGAACGGCATGGAGCTGTGTCAGGGGAGAGGCAGCTGGGGGTTAGGGACAGGGTGTGCACCAGGGAGGAGTGGGCATGGAACGGGCTGCCCAAGGCAGTGGGCACAGCACCGAGTGCTGGAATTTAAGAAGTGTTTGGACAGTGCGTTCAGACATAGGGTTTGGCTTTTGGGGTGGTGCTGTGTGGAGCCAGGAGTTGGACTCAGTGATCTGGGATGGGATTCTTCCAACTCAGGATATTCTGTGATCCTCAAACGAAATGACCTCTTGAACTACCCTTTAGCTGGGCATTAGGAGGAAATTATGCTCTTCAAATTTACTAGCAGCTTTGCTTTCTCTGAAATAATACAAATAATTTTTCTGGCCCCAAACTTTTCCACTACTGCATTTAAATGTTTTCTGATTTTCATACAAAAACAATGCTGAGCAGCATTGTTCCACATCTCTCCTTCTTGTACACCTTCACTCCGTGCAGCAGTAATTTTCAGGTTCTTGACTATTTTTGTTCTTGCTTTCCCAAGTCATCTTTTAGATTGTATGATTTTAAAATATTTGTTGATCAGAGGATGATATGTTGAGATGACTAGATAGAGAAAAGAGGAGAAGGATTAGTAGAAGGCAGAAGTCAGTGAGTTACGTTGTTGGAGATAAATCCTTCCCCTCTGCCCTGTAAGGCCAGAGCAGTGTCAGTAGAACAGAGTTGCAGGCTGGCAAATTCTGTGCTTTTCCAGTAACTAGTATGAACAACACTTAAAAAAAACACAACAGACCTTTGAATACAGTTGCATTGAAACTCTGTCTGAAGTAGGAGAAGCGTACTAAAACCCAGTAAGCAAAGTCTTAAGAAAAATACATTTCCAATGGCAATACTTTGAATACAACAGCTGACATCACTTAAAGCAGCACAGGTGCACATGGGAGGCATGTCAGAAGCAAAAGAAACTCTGCATCCTCTGTGCAGCCCCTCCACTTCAACAATTATGGCTTAGCATGGCTGCCTGCGCACCTCCAGTTCTCACCTTTTTGGACTGATTTTTTTCAAGCTTTCTCAGGATTGATTAAAAAATAAATATGGAAGGAAAACAATGAACATTTTTGTTTTTTCTTGCCTACTCGAAACAGCAAAATTGATTGCTGTTTTGGAGTGAGAGGCAAGTACAACCTCTCAACTTGAGCAACGTAACTGGTTTACAACCCATTTGGAACAAACAGAGCCATGAGCACAGGCAGAAGGGACTGTAAGAGCAACAGGAAGCAATGCAAAGCATTCTGTTGCATGTCTTTAACAGCAATATGACCCTTTTATACTGCATGTGCACAAAGTCATGTTGAGCTTGCACAGCAAGGTTGTGCTAGCAATATATGCATAACCCACCTGCGTGTGCATGCTCTTTGTGAACCGTTCTGTCAGCCCACTTGCAGTTTGCCGTGGGATTTTGCAGTTGTGCAGTCTTGGAGATCTCTGGCTTGTCAGACAGAACGATAAATGGAATTGGTTTGTATGGCAGCAGGGTTGGTAGGAGGATCAAAGCCTTGGTATAAAATAAAAGCAGCTACTTGGCTTCTATTTGCTTAAATATTTCTGTTTCTCTCATTTTTTTTCATTAGTATTTTCATCTCAAGGTATTGAATTCTCCAGTAGTTAGCAAAATATTGTACCAACTTACTTATTAAAGAAAGGATTGCCTCTTTAGTTACTGTGAGAACGAGAACGTGTCACTTGTATGAAGGGTCTCAGAAACTGTGTTTCTAAGGTTGGTCAGTATTTCATTTTAAGTTCACAGAGGCAGGCACCTAGACAGCATCACATACCTGATGATTCCAGCTTACCCTGAGAAGTCTGTGGTCAGCTAGAAATTTGGCAGGTTGTCTCTCAGGTCAGGAAGTAGTTCTGGTTTACAAATTTAAAAGCCAAAATCTGTTCTAGTATTTCTTAAATGTCAAAACAACCCTCTGACCTTGAAAATGACTTTCTCTGTATACTTTTTGTGCTTTTAAGTGAAAAACAGGCCTTTTTTTCTTAGTGAAATAGTGTAGCCTGGTAGTTGTCAAATCTGAGAATTGAGGGAAGAAAAAATGACATTAACTCAACTATTCTTTCCCTTTGCCAGCACAAGAATGAGCGTCATTCGTATCAATGGCAGCTGGAAAGGAAAAGTCTTTCTAACCATTAACGCTGCTTCCAGTTTATTTCTATAATGTACACTCCATCTTCTCTGTCTGTATTATTTCAGACCTTATAATAACAATACACAGGAGGACAAGATTTTCTGCTGTAAATCAGAAGAGCCCTCCTCTTCCTCCATTTCAGTTTGTACCCTTCTAAGTGTTACAGGAAGGAAAAGGCCGTATTTAATGCCAAATGCACACTTCTCTATCCCAGACTGATGATTCCTGACTCTTAATATGACTACTTGCATTTAAATACGACATTTGAGCAGTCCATTTAGTTTACGTATCTCCAGTATTCTCATTTCCTATAGAGTCCTTTTGCCACTTCTGAATGTGTTGTGGTTTTCCTTCCTCTGAAAATGTGCCCTTCTTTCATCCCTCCTCCTTCTTTTCCTCACTCTTTGCTCACTCCTCTGGTTCTGTTACAGTGACTTTCCAAACTTTCTATGAGGTGAACTTTAGTCTTTTTCTGTCTGTTATCAGTAGTATCTCACGTGACAGCATTCTTCATCACTTTCTGCCTGAGGAGTTCTTGTGGGTAACTGCTAATGAATTAGCTCTCCTTGGGGTTCCCTGGGCAGATAAATCGTATTTTCACCATTTAGCTGAAGAGGAAACTGAGGGACGGTTCTTGATTTGACAGAACACCTAAACACATATTTATTTTGTTATAAGGGTCATTTTTAAGATACTTTCTGTGAAATCATCAGAAATGTCTACTTCAAGTTGTCTGCTGAAATGCTTCTTAATGTGTGGTCTTTATTGCAATCAATTAATTAGGTAATATTGTTATGTAGAGGCAAGGAAACGGAAGTATAGCATTTGCTCGAAGTCATACAACCTGAGTGCTGATGCACACAGAGTTAAACAGCTTACTTCATCATTTTTTGTGGTTCCGTTCTTCACTTCCTTTCTGGAGCTGATAATTTGAAAGATTGAACTCTTTATAGACTCTTCGGAGAAGAGATTGAATTTGGAGGTGTTAGCTTTAGCATTCTAAGGTGATGGTTATTCAGCCATTTTACAATGTAGTGTTATTAATTATTGAGTACATTGAAATGTTAAAAAGTAATACCCGTCAACTCAGTATAGAGTGGTATGCCAACTTAACATAGAGTAAACACCTACTATTGGCCTGTAGTTTAATTATTTAATCTAGACCTAATTCACCATTCAAACCAGTTTCAAAATGAAGTGGTTATATTGCTAAAAGTAATTGATTGTTCCAGTCTGTAGGGCTAAATCCAGAAGTGGCATGAGTAATAGGAGAGAATTACAAATTGCACACAGGTGTGAGTAAAATAAGTGACAAAACAATATACTCTTGTATATTGCCACAGCTCTTTTTTCCTGCTATCATACACCCCTGTTGGTAGCCATTTCTGCTGTCCTGGCTTTGCCCTGCTTCCTGCCTCCAACATTCAAGTTCAACAGTATATTGAACATCTCAGCTGGAAAGTTGGTACAGGTTTACACTTTCTCTGCCCTGAATTCACATTTGCACCCATCCTGTGATCTGGTGCAGAACTGAAACCACAGTGGGTTCCACTGGACATTTTGGGTCAGTTGGCTTGACCTTGCACTGAGTGAGGGCCAGGGGATGCCACAGCACTTCTAGAGACCTCAGTGGAATTGCTACTGAATCACTCTGATGTAAATATGAGCAGATCCTAAGCCAACAGCCCTCAGTGATGAAATGTTTCCAGCATCTCATTTCAGGAAACATAGTGAGCCCCTTTGAAGAAAAATACCTCCCTCTTTTTTTTTTTTTCCCCTCTCTCTCTCTGAACGCCTCCACAAGACAGCATGGGGGAGAGGAGGAGAAGAGCAAATATTCAACAGGAAATTTTTCATTTTTCTTCAGCCTTTTTAGAAAAAGTTTCCCCTCAATCAAAGCCCCCAAAGACAGAGCCTGGAGCCCGAACTGCTGGCTTGAAAAAACAAGGAGAAGGAAGGGAAGATGCCTGGTCTTGTACAGCATAGTACATGTAGCACTGTGATGTGGCACTGAAAGCTCTAGGGGACCTGGAGTAAGCATTACAGATGCAACAAAAACTCACATGAAGTCAAGCCTCTTAGCAGTGTCTTGAGCTGGTCTGCCATGACCTCAGGAAATCCCCCTGGCTAGATGAGGCCTTTTCATCCACTACATTGCTCTGACTCAAACAGAAATCTCAGCTAACATCCCTCACAAGAATTTGAGCATACACACAGGGTGCAATGTAAGATTTTGCAATTTCCTTATTTTTGGTTACTTATTTCCCACCTCCCTCTCTGAAGAAGCCTGTCCTTACCTTCCTTTGCTGTTCCATTGCTCTTAGCACGCAAGGACTAATCCTGCCAACACGTGGCACATCCTCCCTCATCCTGCTTCCTGCCATCCTTCCGTTGTGGTCACATCCCCAGCTGATGTAAACTGGCGTAGGGCCACTGATTTGAATATTTTCCCTGGTTGAACACTTGGCCCTTTGATTCTCAGAGAACTTCTCATTTTTAGTGGCACCACAACTGGCACTAGTTGTTTACAGGCTTGGGACCATCTACAAGCAAATGCTTGCGTATTAATTACAACAAAGAGCAAATCTGCTTGACATTTGATTTTGTTTTTCTTGTTTCCTTGCAAGCTTGAAAATGAGCTGCTTTTGGCAAAAAAAAAAAAAAAAAATCAAAATGCATTTCACACTCTTCTTTTTTTTTTTTTTTTTTTTTTTTTTTTACTTGAAATAGGCCCCTTGAAAAATCTGACATGTTAAACACCACCAAGAAAATGATTATTTGGACATATGGCTCTTCTTCCTGAACTTTGCAGAGAGGTTAGATAACGCTCTTTCACATCTTAAAAGACTACACTCATGTTACAGCACTAACATATTCTTATGTAACAATTCAGTACTGACGATGTTTCGTCCAGCCCCAGTAATATAAGACTCATTTCTGGCTTGGCCAGGTATGAGGGACTGGGTTTTTCACAAATCATCTTTAATTTGTTTTGTTTTGTTTTGTTTTTTTGCTTACTCTCTTCTAGAGTAGAGTATAGGATAGAGTAAATCACACACAAAGATACTTTGCAGCTGTCTTTTAATAGGGTTTTGCCTTTTTTTTTTTTTTTGGTATTGCTTCTATTAAACATTGCATGTTTAATGCGAAAGTAAAAATAAATTTTAAACCTCCACCCTTACGTGGAGACAGACCCATCCAAACCCATCCAGTTTCTTTTCAGAAAAGCTGTTCGATAAAGCTGCAAAAATTACAAGAATCATAGAAAAGTGCCAAACTACCTGAAATAGTGAAGTTTCACAGGAAAATTGTTAGCTTTGCCACAACTGATGTTAGCATTCATGTACAGGCTGCAGGCACTTGCAGAATGCATGGACATACAGGAAAACTTGCCAGGAAACAGCAGTTCCCCACAGTGAAAGCATCTGAAGTTTTGGAGTACACTTTTGTCTTGGCAAAGGAACTTTTTCAATAAGAGTTTTCAAAACTCTTTGTAAACTCAGGAGAGCCAATGGCTCAGCTGCCAACAGCTGCTCCCCACATGGGTGAGACCCATCCAGGTTTCATATCACAGCCTCAACCACTGGACTCTGGGGTCACTCTCTTTCTCCTTGTTGGAGCTAGAGTTTCCATCCTGGACTTAAGAAACTTCCCCAATAGTATTTGCATTAGAAGTGATGTTTACCAGAACTTGTTTAGTGTTCAGTGATGGAACTTTGCAATGGAAAATTGTGGCATCACAGAATTGCAGAGTAACAAAAAATCGGAAAGGATCTTTTGAAGTCATCTGGGTCCAACACCCCACCCCCGCTCAGAGCAGAGCCAACAAGAATCAGGTAGTTTTTTTAACCATATTGTGTGTGCATGTGTGTGTGTACACCCATGTACCCATTTTTTCATTAACTGTGCTTCCAAACTTAGTAGTTTTAGGTTCTTTCACTTCTAAGCAGAAACTCTTGGTCAGAAGCTGTCCTGTGCAAGAACAGAAGTAACTGCTTTATGGCCACTGTCCAGCCTATTTCTTATGATGTACATTGTTCATTTCTTTAAGACCACTTTTTTTTAGTGACAGTGGGTTGGAAAGGCTTATACATGCTCCCTCCCTAAGTCATAAAATAGGACTAAGAATTGACATTGTCTGGGCTTAGGCTGGACCCCCTCCCTACATGGGGCAGGGACCCTAATTCTGCTGCCTTGAGTGTACTGCTTCTCTCTGTTGAGCCCAAGGTGCTCAGCTGGATGGGGAAGTGGTCTAATCTGATATGACAGCTCCTACATTTTTATCTTTTAAGTGCTTTACTTACATGAATTAATTCTGAAAACACTCTTGTGACGTTACTCATTGTTATGATTCCCATTTTAGAGACCCTGTGTCTAATTCTTAATTATATTAATTCTTCCCTATGCTGGTGAAGTTCCAGATCTGTGAAAGGGTCTCCCAACTCAGGGAAATGGATTGCAGAAATGTCAAGGGCAAAATGAGAGTTCACTGCCCTATAGCAATTCTCTGTTTCTCTAAGGTCAGAGAGAAATATCAGAAGAAGAATATAAAAGAGGCTCTGTTGATTTGTGCTACAGGCTATACAGGAGTGTGAATAGCTCAAGCCCATAAGAGGTGTTGTATTGACCAAAATGACATTACTGAGATTTCTGGTACACTTTCTTCAGTGTGGCCACAATCTCATCAAAAGAAAGTGAAAGTTGCCTCTATGGCCCCTTCTTTTCTTTTTATTAGAGCATGTTATCAGGGAATTGACACACACACACCAGTAAAACCAGAAGGGGAGGCAGTGAGCTGGAAGAAAGAGGAAGAGTTTGAGACTTGCCCAAGAAGGCAAGCCATTTCAAAATAGGCATGATGTGCTGAAACCAGGAGGATTGTTTATAAAACTAACAATAAACTGTGTTCCAAGATCACTAGGAGCAAACAGGCAGAAAAAAATGAGTGATGAACTACTCTTGATTTCTTCCTGAGCTGGTTTTGTTCCAGTCACCTTGCAAGCAGCAGCTGTGTCAGTGATGAGAAGGGGATGGCAGTCAGCCCTATCAGGGTCTTCTTTTCTCGTATCTCCAGGATATGATGGGCAATCCTCTCTGCTACACAAAAGAGACAGAACTCTACACTCTCCTCTAACTCTTTGACTTCCTCCTCCACTCATATCAAAATCTAAAAAAGAAAATGGCATACACAGAGTAGGAACCCTTGTACCTGGGAATATGCTCCAGAAGTGCCAAGGGGACTGGGGAGGGAGTGTGTAGGAATTCATGCTAAGACAGAGCTGGTTGAGAGGAAATGTTGGGTAGTTTCAGAAAATAACTGATTGTTGGACAGAAAAGCCAGAGTCAGAGTGAGGTCAGTATTCTCCTTCTGAAGTTGAAGTTGTTGGCAATATTGATTTTGTTCTGTCATTCTGAGAAGGAGCAAAAAAAGTTATAAAAAGAAGGACCAGGGTAGTTTTAGAAATCAGTCTTGTGACTTTGGTGGGATTCTCACAGTTTTGGCATGCTGAGGCTGTCCTAAAACTGCTAATAATACTGTTGTTCTTACAAAGTTTTTGTCCTGTATGAGGAATACAAAAGTAATTAATAATTCTACTCAGCACTGAGCCTATGGGAAAGCCTTCCTGTCTTCCTATGTAAGTATGAGAGAAAATTAAGCTTTCTGACACCCTGAAATACTCCTCTCAGAAAATCACGGAATAGAATACAACCAAACAGAACAACATAGAGTGAACTTAATACAACACATAGTGCTTTTAATTTTGGAGCAGAGATACAGTCTGGTAACAGTATGGATGGCAGAAGGTGGTAGAGTGAGATTGAGAGCTAATGTTTTCATTGTTTAAAAGACTTCTGAGGCCCTCACAATAAACACCCATAGAATCATACTGAAAACATGTTGCCTGCAAAAGCCACCTCTTTATTTATCTGGTTTCTAAGCAGTGACAGGGTTTCCTTCATTCATTAAGAAAATGCACGTGCTCCTTTCCAGCTTGGTGCAGCTGAAGACAGGTGGGAGAGAGCCTTGCTCTTCTCATGTCTCCTTAGCCAGATGTTTTATGGAGCTACCCTAGGCTGCACTGTTGCTTTTCCAGTGAAGGCAGATTGCACCGGTGCCTGTCAGAGTGTGGCTCACTTTTCAGCATCTTACTGCTGGTGGTAATGTGCAAAAAAGAACAACAACATCTTTCTCAGCTCAGTTTGAAGTATTTTCATTTCTCATTCCACAAACTAGAACATAATATTTGTTTTGTCTAAGAGGGAAAAAATATGGAGCGTCTCTGATGTTCCCCTTATATTTCCTTCTTGTCATCAACTCTCTGAAGGGAAGTGCCTTGGGAGTTGCCTGGTGTCAGTGCTAGGTGCTTTAGGAACCAGTCCTGGACATTTGGCAGTGTTTTAATACACAACTCTGGTAACCAGCACAACAGGGAATAAGCTTGTTTTTTTTTGCCCTGAAAAATCAAATTGCATACAAGATAGAAATGAACGTGCATAGGGGTGTGAGATAGCAATGATGGCATACCCAGAAGATCTTCCCAAGAGCAAGGATGAGACTTCTGTAACAAGTGGACTTTTCAGTCTTTTTTTTTTTTTTTTTTTTTTTCTGATTTCTGTTGTATGGATTGCTAACAGTATATTCACCCTCTCCAACATGCTGTGCTGATTTACATCTCTGAACAAAAAGAAGAGGCTCGCAGATGCTTGTGAGGATAAGCCAATAAAATTAAAGGAATATATTTAAGCAACTTATCCTGAGATTACATAGTTACACCCTCTTTTCAGGTAGATGGAGCTCTTCACTATCCTTCATTACAGAGCACTTCATTCTCTGCAGAACCAAATTCTCCTCTGTGCCACCCAGATCTCTTGATTTCCCATTAACGTCAGCTCATGTCAGCTGAGTGGCACAGCGGAATGTTTCATATACATTAAAGGAACGAGCGCCGTGTCATTTCCAGGTCCTTCCCTGTCTGCTGCTGTTCTGTGTCCTCCTTTTGGCTGCCGCTATGTAATGCAAGTAGAAGTCAGAAAGCAAGGAGCTGTTCTGGTGGCTTTGCCTTTCATAAATCCTGCCATTTGCCAGTGGCAAATGCATTGACGGTTCTCATATTTAAACATCTATTCCAATTCTATTGCCACATTGTCTTCCTACAGACTGAATATCACGCGGGAGAGACTGAAAGCTTGCTGCAGCACTGATTGCCTTTCCCAAAGGAAACAGCAAACTTTATCCAACTGGTCAGATCAAGCTTTCAATTCTCACTTCTTTGGTGGAACCTTCTCGATGCATGCAGTGATTTTTACGAAGGGCAAGTAAGCTAGGGGGTGCAATGCAAAGAAATAAATCATTGTCATGGACATTAATGTAAAACTGTGATGAAATCTCAGGAGGGGAAGATGCTGTGCATTTCTGGAGCTGCTCTTGGCCTTTTGCATTTAGATTCCAGGTCTGCTTTTGGTTGAAATGCTGGCAGAAATCAGGAGGTCTTTGACTTGTGTAGCTTCTGGTAGGAGGGGACCTTCTGAGAGCAGAACTTAGCAGTAGCACTTTCTACATTAAACAGTACAGGAGATTTGGGGATCAGTGTACCAGGAAGACATGCTAATAAAATATGTGCCACATAGTAGAAACTCACCTGGGTGAAATGCTGCTCCTTCTGATATCAATGGAAATTTCCTTTTGACCAGGGGTTGCTATGGCAGCAAGCACTGGAAATGAGAACAAGGACATTTTGATATGTCTACACTGTGGATTGCAAATTATGATACCCGAATTAGTTTTAAACAGTCTTGCAAGAAGTGGTCTAGTTAAGGCAGCCTGGAACGTCACATGGCCTCATTTACCGCTAAGCAGCATGCTGTGCTGCACTCAGTGTCCAGCCTGCCTGGGGTGGAGGAGAGGCAAAGAGGAATTTGAGGGAACGCTCATTCCTGTGCAATGGGATGAAGAACAGACTGCGACAAGGAGCAGTGTAGGAATGAAGAAAACAGGAGCAATACAAGTCCAGGGAGTCACCTGAATGGAGGGAATGGAAGCAAGATGACGGTGTTAGAAGGAATACCGGTTCTTCAGTCCAGGGACTGAAGGGTCTCTCCCCAGGGCCGTGCACTTCCCTCTGTTCTATGGCATTCAGTGTAGGGCTGCTGAATCTCAGCATTTCCACTGTCAGGCAAACACTCTCGGAACCATGGAGGAAGTGTCACTCTGCTGGTGGCTGCTTGCTTACCAGCAGGTTTGTCTGGCAATTCTCTGTATTAGAGCTCTGCAGGTGCTCCTGCTCCACGGAAGGGCATTCTGCCTTCAAGTTTGCTTTAAGAGAATACCCTGAGAAATTATAGTGAAAACACATCATTGTAACATTAATGTTGCTAAGTCAAGCACTTAAAAGTTAGGAAATGCCACAGTTAATGTTGCCTGTGCAACCTTACTGAGGGCCCCTTGTACCATTACTGTAGCCTGTAATTACATGGATGTACACTGTTTCTTGCAGTGAACTCCTGCATCAAGTGGTCACAGCATCTTTCATTAGAAACGCAGCCCAAGGCTGTTCTGCACCCTGCTGGATTATTAGTTTGGTACTGACCCAGAGAAGAGAAAACTGACTGTCTGTGTCACAGTGCTCTGCAAAATCTCCTTGTCTGGAAGGTGATTGAGGCCTTTTATGGCACTGTGTTCCTCTGAAATCTGCTTTAGTGGTGCTTTTGGTAGTGCCTTTCCTCTCATAATCCTGCTAGAGTACTGCACATTTTGAGTGGCAGCAATTCATATTTTGGAGAGACAACTCGTAAGTAGCATTTAACAGACCTCAATAAGTCCAGTGTCCCATTTGCGTATGCACTGTGTCTCTCTTCTGCCAAATCCAGTTGGTTCTACCTCCTGTCTCTGCTGTGCCACCCAGGATGCTGCATTTTAAATGGAAGACAGTTGCAGGAACCCACCTTTTCCTGCACGAGAGTCTGAGAGAAGGGATTAATAATTTTGATGTCCCCTGTCAGCTCCCCATGAACAGCAAAATACATAAAAACTGTTGCTAACTATGCCTGGAGATGTGCATAGAAGACACGGCCGAATTAATGTAGAGAAGTTGCTAAGGCTTTTGCCTGTTTTTTTTTTTTTGTTGTTTTTTGTTTTTTTTGTTTTTAATCTTTTTTTAAGCATCTGTACCCAAAATGCGAAGTGAGAGGGAATCCCTGAGCTCTCTCCTGAAGACCAGTCAGCTGAGCTTTACACTCCTTCCCTACTTTCTTCTCAGATTTAGAGCAATGCTTGCAGGTTAGCCAAGCCCATTTCAAACTTTATATACAGCTCATAGAGCTGATTGGGAATTTCTGGATTTAGTGCTGTGGCAGTACAGTGGGTGCATTTGACACATAGGGAAGATATGTCTCACAATATATTCATCCCTTGCTGTCCCTTTAGGGAGGGGTATGCATGTACCCCAAAGCCCTGAGCAAGTTCCCAGCCCCTGACAAGGGACAGCTTTTGGGGAGTGAGGGGTCTGTGCTCAGCAGGTTGTATACAGCTGCAATTTCACGGTGCTGGGGTAATGCTACTCTCCGCTGCCTGCTGTGGGGTAGGGGGTGCCCAGCCGCACCTTTCCAAGGGGACCTGCAGAAGCACCATAAGCTAAACAGGGCTCTTCAGGCTGGACGGGGCTCTGAGCAACCTGATCTAGCTGTGGGTGTCCCTGTTCATTGCAGGAAGTTGGACTAGATGACCTTTAAGGGTCTCTTCCAAACTCAAACAATTCTATGATTCTGTTCTATGATTCCAGGTACCTCCTGCCTGGCACACAGCTCTGCCGTGTTTGTTGCCAGGATTAGTTCATTCGAACTGCATTTCAGTTCACAACCTGGGGCAGAACGAATAGATTGCTCTGCCACCTATTTTTAGGTAGAGCTTTTTTTCATCCCTGGTGCCTGGGACTCGTCTATCCTAATAGCTGGCAGTGCCTTTTTACAGCATCCCCATGCGGATCCAGCAAACACTCGATTTGCCGGTGTGTATGTAGACACATCCGTAGCTCAGATACGCTCTCAGATCTCGTGTAGTTCCAGAATAAGAAATTGTCACTGATCCACCAGGAGAATGTGGCTGAGCGGCCCCACGCTCCTGCTGTATGGGACCAGGGGTGGCAGGGACCCAAACCCCTTCCCACCCAGGACGGGTGGCCGTGGGGCTCCAGGACTGCGTGTAGCTGCTTCGGTGGAACCTCCCGTGGCACGGCAAAGGGCAAGGGAAGGGATCGTCCGGCTTTTGGGAGAGGGCCCCCATGCAACGCCGTCTGACTTGGTACTTTTTGTTTAGTGGTAAGTTTTAATAGTTATCCTTGGAGGATTTTCCAGGCGAGCTTATCTGAATACACCAACAGTCTTTTTTGTAATATTCGCATTTCCCCTTTGGTTCAGCCGAGCCCACTGACAGATCATTCAAATTCAATTGTTTTATGTCTAAGCCGAACAGCTAATTAAAGTAGGGATGATTAACCTGACTGGCAGTGTCGCTCTCCCTCCCTCCCTCCTCCCTCCCTCCCTCCTGTTCCAATCAGTCTTTTTCTCACACTCTCTCCCTCTCTCTCCCTCTCTCTGTCTTTTGCTCTACTGTTTTTTTTCCTCCCTCCTAAACGTGGTCTGCTTGCTGATGGCAGAATGGCACTCGGAGATTTGTGCATTGTGTCTGGTTTCCTACGGGCAGGCTGACCCAGTGCCTCTAGGGACTTATCAATAGACCACTCAGAAGAGACAGAGACAGGAGAAAGGAGGAGGGGTGGGGGGGTGGGGGGGAGAGAAAGAGAGAGAGAAAGAGGGAGAGAGAGAGAATCAATATCAAGAATAGAAGGAGCTCCGAAGCCATTTTTTTTTTTTTTTTTTTTAAAGAAGTATCAGGACTTGGGAAGAGGGTGACAAAGAAGGTTTTTCAAAGAGGCAGTGGAGGAGGTTCTAATAAATTTGGAAGGAAACAGTTCCCTGTCTTGGGAAAAAAGGAGAACTCCTGGCTGATTAGCATTCACACCAGGTATGAGATGTTCCCTACCCCTTATCACTGTCGCAGCCGAGATGGGAAAAGCTTTTTTTTTTTTTTTTTCCTTTTTTTTTCCTTTTTCCTTTTTTCTTTTTCTATTCCTTTTTTTTTTTTTTTTTTTTATTATTATGATTTCTTTTTTTTTACCCCCCATCTCTGCTCTTTAAGGAGCTGGAGCGAGCGTGTATTTTGGTATGTCTGTCGCTGGTGGCAGGGGGAGAGGAGCTGTGGGCATTGGTGTGCCGGGAGCAGAGAATGGAAGCAGGGCAGCGGGGAGGGGGCGCGGAGCGCGGCGCGGGGGCTCCTCTTTGTGCACCCCTGGGGGCTGCCCAAGTTCATCGCCAGCAGGTGGATTTAGGCAGGGAGTTACTTAACGCTTGACCGCCAGTTTTGAAAAAAAAAAAAAAAAAAGAAAGAAAGAAAGAAAGAGAGAAAGAAAGGGGGGGAAAAAAAAAAGACCTGCTTCCTATGTCTATTAAAGGAAGCTCCAATTTTTTCCCTCTCTCTCTCTCTCTCCTCTCTCTCCGCTTCCCTCTCTTCCTAACCAGACAGCGGGAGGGTTCCTGGCTCCCAGCCAGCCCAAAAGCCTCTAAGTGTTTTGCACTTGTTTCAGGGAGCCCGGGGTTTTTTCAGCATTTTCACTAGAGAACAAAGAGTTCTTTACAAAGGAAGGGGGAGAGCGAGCTTAATGCCGGAGATATGTTTTTCTATTTTTATTAGGGTGTTTTTTGTGTGTGTTTTTTTCCCCTCCTAAAAAGAAAGAGGCAGAAGCAAGGCACAGAATGTGTGGCAGCAGCAAAATAGATTGAAAGGAGATTCAGTTCCCTTACCTCCAAATTAGAATTTGGAATTAATAAGAGCAGGAATGGAAGGGGGACGAGACCAAGTGAGTTTGATATGTCGTTCTTTTCTCCCCTTTTTCACTCTCTCTTTAAATCTGATTGCTGTTTTGCCAACTTACCTCGTCCTTTTTTTTTCTTTTTTTTTTTCCTTTTTCTTTTTCTTTTTTGGCATAAAAGTTATACCGTGAGCAGTTTCTGTTTACTTAAAAAAATCAAACAACAAATTCTTACCGGGGAGGGGAAAAAAAAAAAGAAGGAAACAGGGTGGTTTCAGCAAAACAGAAATACATCGGTGGGAACAGAAATCTTTCACTTTCTGTCACTTAGAAAAAAAGTTGGTAATGGCTTGTTGGAGCTGGGATCCTAAAATACAGATGGGGCACCGGCGTCTGTGCTCACGGCCCCAGATTTTCCCTGACCATCTGTCCAGAAGTCACCTCTCATTGGCAGCCCAAATGATCAGTCGGAGCTCAGGGATTTTTTGTTTGTTTGTTTGTTTGTTCGTTCCTCCTGGTGGATGGGACCCCCTCTCAGAGATCTCCGTTTCGCCTTCTGAGTTGGGTTTTCTTGTAGTGCCCCAAATTGAGGATTTGGGGATAGACCTCCTGGAAGTCCGAGGGATAAATCTGAGGGATTTTTTTTGTTCTTCTGGCTGTGTTTGTCATATATACACTCTTTATGTATTCGCGTGTGGAAAAGGCATAGATCTTTCCACGCACCGTATAGAGGGGAATAATGCATCATGTTTAGGGAGACGGTTAGACTGGAAATTTATTGCATCTGGTATATAACATACATGATATCTTCTTTTTACTGCCTGCTGTACAATGGGTAGGATGTTTGAGAATATGTACCACTGCAAATCCAGTATCTGGAGGAAGTGCTGTATCTAGCCAAATTCTGCCTTCCCTCCTTTATTGATTTGTATTTTCCTGGCATTGACAAATTACCTATCTCAGAGCTGCAATATATATCAGTTGTACAGCAAACAAGAGAGGAAACCATGCATTATATCCACTCTGTAAGCAGGAGAAGCACCCGCTGTATAGAACTAGATGAAATGATGGGAGAGTTACAGTGATCGTTTCTGGATATGGAGCATTATTACTACAGTACCTTGATTTATATATTCATGCTGCAGGCTTCCCTCAGAAGAGATCGCCTGTAAGAGCTAGACAGGTACCGCAGCTGTCTCTGTGGCACTGATTGTGAACAACATCTCTGTGTGGTATGAGTGTGCACTGAGAATTAGTGCCTTTACAGTCTTCATAGGAAGAAAGGGGGAAACCGTGTCCTTTGGCTCTGCCTACACCGCTGTGGGAACGCTGCTGTGTTGTAGGGGAAAAAGTCCTGGTGGATGAAGCCCGTCCTTTGAAGAAGCTAATTAAAACCAGCCATGACCAGTATGGATTTTGCTGGGGCTTTCCCAGGGCTCTGCTGGACATGGCTGTGGTGGCAGAAGGAGGTAGCCAAATGTCCCAGCCTTCAGTCCCAGCTCGGTCCCTTCCCGACAGGTGATCGCAGCGCTCCGAATTAATGGGGACAGCAGCCTCAAGTCCAAACACTTTGTGGGCTCAATGGGGTAACATGAAAGCCTTGGCAGAGTCACCAAAACCTGCTCACTGCTCTGCTGACAAACACAATGAATAGGCTAACTTTTGGCAAATTGCTAATTCCTCTCTTTTATTTAAAATCCTCCCTTTCCTCCTTCATCCAGAGAGTTCTCCCAACTCTGGGTGGTTTTCACGGTCTCAGTGTTTTCAGTGACTTCTCTGTCCTGCTCCCTCACTGCTGAAAAGGGGGAAAAAGAGAAAAAAAAAATCAGAGGAAAAGTAAACAAGAGAGCACTGAAACGGGACTTGGCCTTTGAAGTTTTCCGTAGGATAAGCAGTCTCTATGTTTTCCCTCCTTGGATCTTTTTAATTCCTCTCTCCCTCTCTTCTGTTTCCAATACAAGTTGTTTTTATGAGCATTTTGTGTCTGAACCATGGAGCTGGTGACAGAGAAGAGAGGGCAGACAGGTCTGAAGTCTGGAGTTATCCCCTCAGTCTCAAGCAGAAGGCATCTTCCAGTCACTGTCCGTGCTCCCAGAAGAGCAGAGAAAGGCAATCGCTGCCTGTTGGGGACTCCTCGTAGATCTGACCTGAGAGTCACACATTCACAGTATGGGAGAAAAGAGAGAGAGGGCAAAAAAAAAAAAAAAAAAATTAAAAAGAGGAAAGAAAAGCTCTTTGAGCAGTCACACACTGGCTCTTTCTTCCTGCAGGCAATCCGCTCCAGCTCCTGGCGACGTGTCCTGCACTATCAGATATCATATGACTCTTTATTTGGACTCCCGTTAGCAGTATGGGCCTGCAAGGAGTCTGTTTGTTTTCTTTTTCTTTCATTTCCTTCTCCCCAGTTTCCCCTCAGTTTTATGTGTGAGTGTATTCCTTTTATAATCCCTCTTTTTGTGCTGAAGCTTTAGAGAAAAGGGGAAAAAAAGAAAAAAAGCCTCAATTATTTTCAAGGGCTGTTTTTAATCCTCTGCCAAAATTGGAGTTCATTGTCAAGTTGAAAAAACAATGAACACCTTTCTGTTCTCTTTCTCCCTTCTACCTCTTCCCACTCTCTTCCTTTTACCCCTCTCTGTCTATCCATATGTGCATCACTCAGGCTTTGCTGCTGGAGTTAGAGTGCACCTGTGTCAGTCCCAGCAGGAATGCAGAGCTGGGACAGCCCTCACTGACCAGTACCATTCGTTTCACTCCCGAAAACTTTATGCTGTTTGCTTGCTTAATGTGGGCACTTCTACCCACTGACTTTAACAAGCTGCTGGGTAGTGATCCCTTTGCTGGGCTTTCCTGCATTTAGCTGAGCAGCAATAAGTTAGGGCTGTCAGGAAATTAAATATTGTCCTCCGGGAACATGGCGTGAGGCCAGAGGTGTGTATCAGAGCCTCTCTGTGCATGCCATCCACAGAAGTTTGCTGTACTGGAGTGCTGGTGCCTAAGAATAGGCTGGGAAGAGCCAGACAGCAGTGAGAGTCGGAGGTGGGCAGCCAAGCAGACAGCAGTGTTCGTGGTCCTGAGTCTCTCAGTGCGATGACTTCTCCTTTCAGTGCTGGCTTGGGCTAAAAGAAAACTTGTTGCCTAAAAATGCAATATCACATCAGCAGAAACAATGAGTTGCTTTAAAACATGTGAAATTGTTGCAAGAGAAAAGGTCTGTCTCTCCCAAACAGAGGTAATGTTTTGTTTTGGTACTTTCCTATGCGATGTTTTCATTTCTGTTTTTAAACTAAGGGTTTATTTTGACAATTAGTAAGAACTGATTTTTAAAGGGAAAGGAAGAAATCCTTAAAGACATTTCAAAACAAGTAGGTTCGGAGGGGGAGAATTTTAGATTGTTTGGGAGGAACTCAGAGTATTTGTTTCGGTTTTGTGCGACCTGAATTGTAATGCACTTTGGCAAGCAAACCGGTGGACGAGCTTTTCACACAACTTGGCTCCCTCTGTGATTCCTGCTGGATTTTTGTGAAACTCCGTGCTTTTCCCGTCTGAATTTGGTCAGAGCCGAAATCCTCTTGGCTCCGCAGTGACACAAAGGAACTGGTGACACTTCTGCGGGAGGTGTCTTGGTCACAGAGTGCTGTGCACTGGGCCTGGGCCCTCATCCCACTGTGCTGAGCCAGGCTGTAGGGCGTGCATGGCCTGCACACGGCCTGTGCTGGTGCTCCCCTCAGTGGGGCTGAAGATCTCTAAGTTTCAGCATTTCCTCCCTGGTGTATGCTTAGGCCAGCGTACAAAAGCAGTCTTGTATGTGAGGCAAATATAGGCTACGAATTTTTTGTTGTGAATCCAGAAACAACTGTGTTTCGCTCCCACTGTGCTGAACCACATCTAGGTCTGCCTGCTAGGTGGTGGTGTTTCTTTTCCCTTATCTAGCTGAGGCACCTTCCCACCGAAGCCGAGGCAGGTTTTCCTGAGAAGAAGCTAATTAAAAGCAGAGCTGGAACACTGGGATTTCAGGTGATCTGCTCAAACTGGAAGCCAGAAACTGTGCTTCACACCGACACTGACACAATAAGTGTCACACTGCAAGGCACTGCGTGTTAGACTTGAGGTGGACGAGAGCTGAGATGACTCCTGCATTCCCAAACTTTGTTGTTATATACCTTTGGTTCTGACAGAAAATTATCAACGTGCTAAAGGATCTCTTATTCGCTCTCAACAGCAAGCCCTTCCTTTTTGCCAGTGATCTGAAGAACTAAGAGAATCTTTGACCGCAGGCAATATTTTGAGTCTTCTTGCCTTTTCTCTCTTACTGTAGCAGCTCAAAACCAGCTTTGCTTCAGCATCTTGTGCTCAGGCACACTCGTGGTCCCAAGGCAGGAATTAGGGGCTTTTCTGGAAGAAATTTGGTTTTGAAATCAGTGTTACAAATCTTTAAAAACTGCATGCTGTTTGTGCAAAACTCATTGTGTTCCCTGGTACCCCATATGTGCTCCGGCCCTCTGAGCCATTGTAGCTGCTGATAGTTATATGTGAGCTCATTCTCAAAGCCACCCATGAATTTGGGTGACTTGACAGTCAGCAAGAGCTCGGCAGCAAGGCTAGAGCTCAAGGGCAGCAGGCCTGCAAGGCAGAAGGCAGCTCTCAAGCTTATGGCCATTTTTGCAGCTTTAGTTACAGAAATAATCATTCTTCTCAAACTTTTGGAACTTTACAGAGAGATTGTTCAATCTCAAAGTTATTCTAAGCTAAAATCATGATGAAATGCATATTTAGCTGCCTTTTTACATAAATACAGTGAAGAGCTGCAGGAACTTTAAAGCCAAGTGCCACAGCTGATGTTTGCGAGCATGGCTCTAGTATGGGCAGAGTAGGCCAGATCCCTTGCTAATGAAGTTTTGTTAGCATAGTTTGGAATCAGTGGAATTGCACCAAAGTTGTACTTTGGCTTGGCTTAATTTCCCTGCTTTCATCTGACTTTTTTTTTTTTTTCCACAAGCCAGCCCAGTCCGGATCTATTCAGTGCCTGGGAGTGTGTTAGCCAAGAGACAAAACAGCTTGTCTGACACACGTCTCTTTAGTGCACCAGTGTGTGGCTCACGGGGCCTCAGACTGTATCACCACCATCAAAATATGTTTTCCTACAGCGTAAGTCATCCTGCTGCCTTCCGATGTTAGCGATCCCTGGTCCAGCTTGTGGTGAAAAGGTCTGCTCGCAGAAGGCATTTCACTTTCATTTAACATTTCATTAGGGCATAAAATTCATGTCAATCTGATGTGGCCAGTGTAAGGAACAAATTCATGTTAATTTTTGCCAGGATGCATGTTTTTGTTCTGTGTCTCTATTAGTTTTATGGCAAGATGATATTTCAACCTAAACACCAACTTCAGTGGTTTACCACCAAAAAGCAAACTGAGTTGAAACTCAAAGGTAAAGCTCAAGTTATTTTGGAAAATATGAAGTAAGTCATGGTTATTTTTTTTTTCTTTTTTTCTTTTTTCTTTTTTTTTTTTTCCATATGTGGTGGACAGTCACGCTACGACAGGAGCATTTTCTGATTAACTGATTACTGAAGCCCATTAATTTTTCCACTCTCATTCCTTTTTTAATTTTTAGTGTTTCTTCAAATACAAAATGAAAATTATAAAGATCTAATTTTTTTAAAGAAATTAGACTTACAATTTTTAATCTCATAAAACCCAGGAAATTCCAAGCAGTGTTTTTTTGTAACTCTGCCATGTTGCACATGCTTCTCTTCTCTTTTAAACCTTTGTATTGGCCTTCAAAAAATCCTGGGAAAACACTCAAAGTTTGCCTGAGCCAGCCTTGTTGGTTCAAACTCTCCTGAACTTCTGGCACTTTTAGGCATCCATATCCAGATTTTGAGATTTGAGCTCACTTCTTTTGAAAATAACAGCATGGAATTTCCAGACATTTCTTTGTACGAATTTAATATTTAAATGAAAATTAATAAATCAGTGTGATTCTGTTTCCACTGAAGCCAGCATAAGCAGAATCCACACCCTCTGGGGGGACTGACAGTTCCCAAAACATGGTTTTTGGTCTTTTAGGTTTTGACCATCTGGAGAGCAATAAGTTAGTTACATAGAATATTCTTTATGTAGTCCTTTGAATGAGCCCCATAAAACTCTTTGACCTGTTAATCTCAACTACATATCCTGTAAAGCCTAAAGGGCTAGCGTGAGAAATAATTTTTGTTCCCTCCTCCCAGAAAAGAAGGGTTTTATGATGATTTCTTTGGCTGGAAAATCAGGAAATACCAAGGAAAACTGAGTAGAAAGATGCCAGAATCTTCTTCAGTGAGATCAGCTGTTCTTTTTTTGTATATTTATACATACATACATACATACATACATACATATATGTATATAAGCAAACCCAAAAACTATATACACATATATACACACACACATATATATGTATACATAGTTTTGGGGTTTTTTTTCTACAACTCCTGTTTGCATGAAATTGTCACCAGCTTGAAACCTCTGTCTAGAAAGCATGGCAAAAATGGAGCCTTTTAGAGTAGAGTCTCTGCTACTGATATAGTTAAAAATTCAACCTATCGTTCTTCCAAAAAAAAAAAAAAAAAAAAAAAAAAAGTTATATAGTGGAATGCAAAAAGAAACATTTGTCTTGCAGTCTCTTCATTTTGTGTTATGTTCATGTCAGACAGCGTAAGATCATTTTGGTTCTTGCTTTGGAGGACTTTCATGAAACTCTGTAGAGCTGCACAAAGCAGAGGTAGAGGGTGAGAAGCTCTCTTGTTTCTGATCAAAATGAAGTGATGTGCCAACTAATGATGACAGAAACCTGGAGAGCTGTAGGTGCTCCCTTTTGTTGGAGATATAAAATAGAGATTCAGACTGCCGTTACAGATTGCATAATGTCCTGGCTAAATTTCAATTAAGGTAATTATATTTGGCCTCCCTGAATTCCCTCTGAAGCGTCAGTTGGGCACAGTGATATTCAGCTCCTGGCCTGAACTCTGTCACTGTGATGCAAAGCATTGTTACACAGCTGCCTTGTTCCATTCTGTGCTGAGTGGAGTAACCACCTTGGAATTTGGTCGTAGTAGGGTTAGCAAACGCTACTCTTCCATACCTTCATCTGTCTCAAAACGTTTGTTACAGAAAGTAATGACTTGAGCCTCTTCTCCTGTGCTGCTTGGTGGTATTTGTAAGAATTATCTCCATTTTACAGATGAGGAAACTGAGGCGTAGAGATTCTGAGTGACTTTTCTAAGTGCACAAAGCAAGTCAGTGACAGAGCCAGGAAGATAACCTGGGAATGCTGGATCCCAGTGCCACGTGCTAACAGCTAGGAAACACTACCCCTCTGAATGTAAGTTATTGTTATTAAGATGCGGTTTATCTTTCATGTGAGTTGCCATCTGTTATATTGCCTACTTGCTATTAGTTACGAAAGCTATTCACATTTTAAATTGTTTTGCATTCTCACAGCTACTTAAGTCCGCAGTAGACTTTTTGACAACAGTAACGGCATTTCTTATGTTAAAGTACTAGACAAATATTAATTCATGGGTTTTTTTGTAAATTTTTGCAATGTCATAAATGTGCAGTTTAGAATGAACTTAACCAGATTTTGAAGAGTCCACTGTTTTAGAGATGGTTGGTTCCATATCTGTTAGTTGTACCATAGTTAAAACATGACTTTATAGTTATGATGATGAAGATAAATTTTCAAATGGTAATTGAATGTAAATTGAGACATTGATAACTCTATGTGTCTTGGGCCTAGCAGCTCTGTGGCTGCTAAGATCTTTCTAAGATGTAGTAGAAAAAAATATATATTAATCTTGAGCTCTTACTGATGCTTCTGGGGATCTGAATGAGCCCAGGAAAACTAGGTCAATTTAATTGGAGGCAGACTGGAAAAGTCCTGAGTAGAAGCTGGGACAGGGACTGGAGCTGTGAAATGAGAGAAGTCTCTTGAAAAGTAAATGTTGTTCTGTTTTTCTTTCTGCGTATGGATGGGCAGTAGTGGAACACATTTGTTTCAATTAATCACCATTTTCAAGGCAGCCAGGAAGTCCTGGCTTGGAAAGGGAAACTTCAGCAAAAATGGAGAAATGTCCTTGTAATTAAAGAGGAAAGTAGTTCTTCTGAACTACTCAACATGTACTAGCAGGTGGGAACAATGTGTGAGACTGCATAACAATGTCAGAGGCTCTGTGGATGCTGATGCCTTTTCATCTCTGAAGATGGTCAAGCAGCAAGGACCTTTGTGATAAGTCTCATCTGGTTCCCTTCATGTGGTAAAGCCTACTGCATTTCTTGAATCATATCTTTTAGTGAGCTAGAACATACATTTCAGAAAGACAGGTAACCTTAATCTTTACTTTAAAACAATTCTTCTAAACATTTCAACATCCATTTCACTTCTGAATCTGAATTTGTCTAACTTCAGCCTTGGTCTGATGCATAAATGAGCCTTCTTCTGTCAGAAGTCTTCTTGCCATACTTGTTATTAAGAAATTCTGCTGGTCAGGCTTGTTGATTGTGAATTTTTGGCAACGACAGTACAGTTTGAAGGTAGGGGCTATAGAGTAGTGTTATTTGAAGGGCGAGGGATTACTGGTTTCAGAAGAAATGGTGAAACAGAGAAGAAAAGCTGTATGCAGAAGCAGTGGCTTTCTCCCAGAGTAGGTGAGGCAAAAATACAAGAAATACATGAGTAAATGTGAAGACCAGGATTATAAAGAGGAAAAGAGGCTAGAATAAGAGTGAGGGTCTTTAGAACAGCCACAGAAAACACTGTGAAGAATGAAGCGTCATAAGGGAATTAAAGAACAGAAAAGAGAAACAAACATAGTTGGTGATGGTCAGTAACATCCAGACAAATGGGGAAATAGCAGATTATGTGAAGAAAGCAACAAAAAATAGTGGTAATTCACCTGAGGTAGTATGGACTAAGGCTTCTAAGTCAGTCGATAGTACCCTATCTCATAGGATACTAACGAGCTTAGCTCATTATAGCTTTGAAAACGTAGTGCTTAATCTTCAGGTTAGTGAGGAGCTCATATGGTTTTAAAGCATCTGAATGCATTCAAACTCTATGAAAAAAAGCTGGCCAAATTTTCTGCCCAAGAACCCTCTGTGTTCAGGATTAAAACTCTGGTGTTTGGAGTATAACAAAAGGGAGGCCTAATTAGGTGAGAGAAAGCTCTTTCTACATACATAGTTGGTTTTCGTTGTTTTTTTGTTTTGTTTTGTTTTGTTTTTGTTTTTGTTTTTTTGTTGTTGTTGATTTCTTTTTCTAATGACAGAAGAACAAAGAACAGGGTAAAACTTTATGAGGGTAACTGTACTTTCAGTTTTCTCAAGTTTGCTCTGTCTCAGTCAGCCTCCTCTGCAGTGGGACCACTCCTCATGCCAGGACCTGGAGCACAAGGAGTTGGACCTGTTTTCCTCACCCCTCCTCCCTTTCGCATCACAGCCCTGGACAAGTCACTTAGCACCCTTGTTCTAAATGGCTCCAAACTACTCCAAAACTAGCCAGTGTTTTCCTGCCTCAGGGCTACTGAGAAGATTGATTCAGTATAGGCTGAAAAAATGCTACAAAGTGATCAGGTGCAAGCAGCAAGGTTGCATTTATCTTTGGCTTTCACTTAGGTCAGTATAAAGAGTTGTTGCATCTTTACCTCAAATTTTGTGTCATTTCTCTCTTGTCTTCCTTCACCTGTGAAATAATTCTGTTAAAGATTGTCACTGCTGCTACAAAAGCTCTGTCTTCGAGTGTAACAAATTCTCTGCACTTTGAAGATGTCAATGTTCTTAAATCTTGATAAAATTATCTGGCCAGGGTAAAATCCTGGTTGATTTCTATTAAGAAAATATATCCTTATTTCTAAAGGACTTTGCTTTTCTTTTCAAAGTATGCCTAGTCCTCATCGGTCCGAGAAAACAGTGAGACAAAAGATAGTTTCTAAAATGCCATTTAAGGCCAAGCACTGAAATGCTGCCAATCTGGACTGGTCAGATTAGCTTTTAAGAAGATGTATGCTTTTATTGTACGCTTGAAGATGCAAAAAAAAAAAAAAAAAAAAAAAAAAAAGCTGGCCCTTCAAACTGGCTTTGTATGGCTGACCTGTTGCTCGTTTGATGGAAGTGTGTGGAAGTAAACTCTGTCACACTCACTACTTGCTAGAAACTCTTATCTGGGTATTGTTGACTGATCGATCACTGAGGGTTGTAGTCTGGCTGATATCTTTCAAACAAGGCTATCCCTTTGCATTTGTACAAGGAGAGAAAAGAAAAATTACTCAGAAGGAGAAAAAAAGAAACAAAAAACTGTTGGAAATATGAAAGTAATTTCTAAAGCCATTTCTGCCTGCCACTGGTGTGAGAAGAATTTTCATTCTCTTTAAGGCTATTTAAAATATACTTTGGGGCTAAAATAACAGAGAAGACAATCCAATCCATTCTTAGTTCTGAAACCACAATGGGTAACAGATCCTTGTTGCCACATCACGTCCAATGAGATAGCTTACTGGAAGAATTGGTCAGAAAACTTCATTAGTGATTGCAAAAAAAAAAAAGAAAAGTAAAAGAAATGAAACTGTTCTCATTTCCCTTCCTTTTACTTTTTTTTTTCTTCAAAGCAGAACAACAACAAATAAGTCAACAATGCTTGTATTGTTTAATTAAAGATAACTCTGTTTTTTAGGGTTTCCAATGTCTATGAAACTTAATTCTTCCTATTTTTTTTCATGAGATGAAATACCAGAAAACTGTGAAAGCAGTTAAAATTTTCATTAAAATTTTGCATTTTTAATTTGGTATAAAAGATTATTCTCTCACTTTCTGCTGCCCTCCTGCCTCTCTGTTCCATATTCATGCACAGACTCCTGGCTGGCTCTGAATGGCACTTAACCATTCACTCCTTAGAATGAGCAAGTGGCGACTCCATAAATTTGTTGATTAAAGGTGAGATCGTGGTAGGGACCACCCTGGATTCTGGAAATTGCACTGCTCCTTGAAGGTACTCTTTGTGAAGCGAGTAAGGAATATGATAGCATCACTTCTAATCAGAATGAATATCATTGCAGTCAGCAGTAGTTGTCACAAGCTGTATGGGTACATCAGGAATCTGACATTAAAGCTTTCATGTTATAATGTTTCTGTCACCTACTTGATGCACAATTTCTGACTTTTCTATTTTGGCTTTTTTCCCACATTAGGACATCCTGGCATGGATAATAAACCTAAATTTCTTTCATTTGTTCAAGACGTTAGTTAAGGTGTTACATGTGTGGTAGCACCAATATTTGGAGTTGTTCCTGTTTAAAGACCAGTACTGCTGGCTTGGTCTGAACTAACATTTGTCTCCCTGCTGAAGGCACACCTTTTTTCCAAAGCATTAAAAGACAACAGTGGAATTAGGATACTCTGTGATGATGAAATTAAAAATCATCATTATAGAATAGACGTTGATATTGCTTCTCTGTCCACCTGTAGCACCTTTACTATGAGCTGAATGAAGTGGCAGGAGCATGAAGGAGGAAAACTAAATGGGCATTATTGAGCAGATGGGTGCATCTGCTTTGTTACTTTCTCACTGTTTTGTATTTGAGCTGTTTATTTTCACTCTCTGGCTGTCAGACATAACATGAATTAGAACTGAAAGACTCTTTCTCTGCAGTAGGACCTAAAGTCAGGAGTCGCCCAGTCTCCCTGGTCACTCTGCCATTTTGTCATCTTCTTGCAAGTTTCTGTCTTGCAAAAAAAAAAAAAAAAAAAAAAAAGAGTTTTGCAAATTGGGGTTGCAGTTGAGTTTACTTCCAAGAAATGCCAGACAAAAGAGAGGAAGAAATTTGTCCCAGTGGTATTAGAGGAAACCTTGAGTGATCTGACCCAGTCAAAAATGTCAGGAAACATTGCCACTTGTGGAAAAGTTAATGCTTCATTATTGCTCGTAGACAGATATACCTCCATAAAACACCTGGAAGTGGTCCACAGACCACAGACAGAATGTCACTAAGGCTAATTTTAAAAAAAAAAAAGAAAATGGGAAGAGAGCAGATTTTAAGAGATAAATTGATCATCTGGGGTGAGGAAGTAATCTGTCACATTTGAGTCTCATGTAGAAACCCAGTGTGTTATAGGGCGATGGTCCCTTTCATCAGATGTTGACCACCGTGGGGGGAAGGCTATCAGACAGCCTGAACCATTACTTTGATGAGAGGAGCTCACAGGAGAGAAACATTACTTGTGGTGAGGCTGAAGGTGAGTGAGGTAACCACAGAGTACACTGTAAGAATGTGGATTGTGGGAAGCACTGCTTATAGGAGGCAGACAGATGGATTGATATTGGCAGCACCAAGGACTATCTATTCTCTTTCACCATCCTGGAGTGAGGTGAAACCTTCTGCAAGTAGTAACGGGGAATAGTTGATAAAGATCAGACTCCGCCAAAGCAACAGTATTGGAATTGAGAGCAGAAAGTTTTGCAGATTTCTCTGTGTGTGCACTTGCTACTGGTGTTCCTGGTGGGTGGCTGAATCATCCTGATGGCATTCAACAGGAACCAGCTGCTGAGAATATTAAAATGCAAGCATTTATTCCTCTAGAGAGACAGTAGCATCTGCAAAGTTTTCCTGTCTTGATAGTACAGATAATCCCAGGGAGTATTCTCTAGTAGTTTTTAACTCTCAATTCATTTATGCGTTTTCTTTAAAGCCGTATGTGCTTTGTGTCTGCTCAGAGAGACAAGTCTAGTCTTAGATCTGAGGCCTCCGCAGGTCTCAGGCAGGTAGTTTGCAAGCCCTCTGCTCAGGCTGAGGAACCTTACGTGGGAAAAGGAATCCAGGCTTTCTCTCCTTCCTTCACCAACCCTTTTTTTCATCCTCCTTTTCTTGGGAAAGATGCCTTGGAGGCTGCTATGGAACAGAGCGTGAGCCCTCTGCCAGGCCGCGGTTCTGTGAGTTGCATATCGGTGTGAGGTTTGGCTTAAAATTCATTGTGGCAGCGATTACAAGAAATGGTAAAAATTGCAAGAAAGCAATTTACTGATATGTTAGATAGGATGTTAAGCATACCCATTACTCTTTGTATTTGCTGTCATTAACCCCGTCAGGAACAGGGAGTACTCAGCACCCTGTCAGGAGCAGGTTTTAAGTCCGACAGCTGTAACACACAAAGTCATAACCATAACATCTGAGGGAAGGGGAAAAGAAGGCAGTAGCAACAGTCTTTTGCTCAACTCCTCACATCTTTTCTGCTTTCCTTACAACATGTTCTCATGCTAATAGTTTGTGAATTCACATACTAACGATATTCATAGGAAGGGAATGGCAGAGATTCTGCCCGTGACATATGATGTGAGAAAAGGTGCAGGATTGTTTTACAGAGAGAGGGAAATGGAGTTCTTACAAGTGCAGCTGCAGTGTTGGCACAAGGAGGAGAAACAAGCTGTAGCCAGCCAGAGCTGTGTGGCAAAAGCAAGGGTGAGGACTGTGGGTTTGTTTAAAAAGCAGAATAATTTGGTGCGCTCATCAATGCAGCATTGTATTAAAGTATTTTAGCCTTATCTAAGGAGGCTCGCATAAAATACCTGTCTACCTGCAAGGCAGTGAATAGTTTGGCCCTGTTTTTCCAAGCTGAAGTATTAGCACGTCTGAGGTAAAAGAACAAATTCTCTCCGCACAGCAAACCTCCACTCCAAGGGTCCACCTTTCGTCATCTCAAGTCATCCTCAGAGCCTGGCAGGATGTGTCAACAAATCAAGGTTTTGACGGGATCTTACAGACACAACAAGTGGGACTACAAACACCACTCTTCAGTTTATTGATAGCCTCTCTCGTGATGTGACAGGCCAAGGAAAGCTGTTGTAGGAGAGGTGACAGCAACAGCAGCATTTTATAGCCGTTCCGATTTCAGCTTTGCCTTGGAAAGAGCTGCTGAAACCTCTTAGCGATGTTAAGACATATAGTTTAATCTCAGCGAAGCATCACAGTGATGATGCATACATCAAAGACTCTGTTGTGCTTTCCCCTTTTTGTGTGAATTATGTTTGCTCATTTGTTTAAAAAAATAGCATAATGATTTCAATTTTAAGAGGCTTAAGCCCAAAGCTTTGAAAAGTCTTAACAAAGAATGATTTAATGAACTGGCTATTGTGTTTATTGTTATGCTCAGCTACTTAAGTATGTCATAGGCTCTGCAATACAAACAATTAATGGTCAAGCTTCTGAGCTCAAGTGCTAAGGTCTTCTGCTTTTAGAAAGGGAGAAGTAGTATTTGAAGTCTGTTCCCACTTAAGCAGTAGTGCAATAAAACTGCACTGGATTTAGGCTTAATGGCTTGGGGTTGGATTTGTTGTTTGTTGGTACAACAAAATAACATAGAACTAACTCCTGAAAAACAGCAGCACTAGAAAATTTCAGAAAATACTGAATGATACTCAGCTTTCTTTCACCCCAGCATTTCCTCTAAAGACAATGCTCTGTTAAAATAGTCATAGGGAAAAAAGCAATTCTTGAGCTTTGCCTCAGTAGCGTTGGAGATATGAAGAGTGTTGCACTGGGACAGTTGTCCTCATCAAACTTAGAGAGAGGTCTGATCCATATTGTGTACCATAAGACATCATGTTTTTAGTCCTCAGGGCATCAGGAAGCTCTTAATGCAGCTCAGCTGACAGCATGAGGTTGGTATGCATCTCAGAAGCTGTAAACTATGTTTCCCAACAACTCCTGGAGAGCTGGGTTCTCCAGTGCAATGAAGGCTATGAGTAATGTTCGGAAGATTCCCTTTTCTTTAATGCTTCTATATTTCATCATGGGTACTTCATGATTTTACTGCTTATCTGCACTTCATATTTACCATGAGTAATGATAAGATGGGGGTTAAAGAGAAGGAATTATTTTTTTTAGATGTTTATTGTGCTCAATGGGCATGATCCTCCAGGGCAATACCCCCCATCTAGTCAAAGCAGCCAGCAAAAAGAAATCTGGACACAGATTCAGCCACTAAGAATGAAGTCAGACTCAGAGCTATGATAATAAATTCCATCCTGAGAAGAAAGGAAAGTCTGAGGCTGCCAATGGAGCAACTGACTTGGAGCCATCTGCGGAGCTATGACTTGGTTCTCCCTTTGCCATCCTGTGGCTGAAATCAAACTATGTCTGTGAGTTATTTACCTCTTTGGCCACAGGAAAATAGCAAGCCTAAAATTCCTGCCAGCACTGCCCGCATAGCTGCCCTGTTTTAACCTCAGGATACTATGTGACACCTGAGTGGTGAGCTACACTAATGCTGTGGTAAATACATCACTTGCTCCAAAAGTAATGCCTCCTGTTCATTTCTGTGGAAACTACAACAGATACAAAGAGCACAATAACACTCTTTGATGGAGCAGATTCTCAGATTCTCACTGTGCTCACATCCACTGTTTGGTCTCCACATACATTCAGCAAGCATTGATGAATGTCAGTGGACGCCATTTTTCCAGATGGAGGAGTTCAGTGATACGCCTTTGCTTCATCTGTATTTCCATGTCAAATGGCATTCTGTTAGACTGCCCCTCTGCTGCCACAGCAGCAACATGTAACAGGATATTGGTGGGAAGGTTCAATCTCTACTGCCATTCCACCAAGATCTATCTGCCTCTGACATTGTGGGCCATCATAATAAAATAGGAGGAATTACTGTCAGAGCATCCCTCATACCATGATGGTAGTTGCTACTGTGTTATGTTTTCTTAGGAATGTTTCATGCAACTATTTGGGTCAAGTCTTCTGCTTTTTCCACTCCGGTTTGGTCAATGGATGTTTCCCCTGACTGCTGTCTATTCTGTCAGGCAGTTTCTGTGAGTGACAAAACTGAAACCCAGGGCCAAGATAGTTGAGAGTTCAAAAGTCGCCCATTTTGGGATGTTGTTGCACTCTGTCTCTAGTTGGGAAAAGGAAATGTAAATCCCAGAGCAAATACAATTGAGGCTGTTTGAAATCTAAGATTTCAGACTGAGACTGAGACTGCTGTTTGGTAAGCTCCTCTACGAGGCAAATGAGAAGTGGGTACTGAGGACTAGGGCAAAGTAATGTTTGTCATTAAACATTGTAGGGAAATCTGAGTGATCCTTCACAGAGGTTTTGCAGAGGGCTGAAGGTTCCATGAGACATAGAAGAGTTTTTGGCTTCTTGTAGTCTCTGATGTCCAGGTGCACAGAACACCATGAGGAAGAAAGAACAGTAAAAAAGATTTCTCTTCTCCCATAATCTTTCTGTAAATCTCAGCCACCCTAAAGGGTAACTTCTCCATTAGTAGCTTTCATTTCCAGCAACAAGCACTGGAACCACAAAGGCAGGCATTCATTCAAAGATGATGAAGACTTCATTATGTTTAGAAAGTTCATCACAACACATTTACTTGTACACTAAAGTATTTTCACAAATTAAACCTAAGCGGTTGTCAAAATAAATGAACAAAGTATGCTCTGTGATGCTTTATCCTTTATTTCTTTATATTTTGTATTGTCTGTTGAGGTGTTTTCTAATTTGAAAAATTCAGTTATTTGTGATAGGTCAGCATCCTCGCTACTAACTAGAATTAGGAAGATCATATTATTTTTCTGACTAGATACCCTCCTAATAGCAAAGGCATTAGCTGAAAGACTTTTATGTTTGGGCTGGAAGACCATGGTCACTGCAGATAATCCAAAGGATTACTTCATGAGGGATTATCCTAAATTAGTGCTTTCCCAAACTGCCTGCTCTCTCAAAGGTCGTGTCGCTTCTGTGCTAGACTCTGCGACAAGCCACATTTCAGTGTTTGCAAGAGGAGAGGTTCCAAAAGAAAGTGACGGAGGTGGCAGAACTGGGTGACATGTGGTAGGCATGTCAGCGAAGGGAACGGCATGCCACGCACCTGCTTTGTGGCTCTGCCATGCCACAAGTTAACATTTTGATGAGCAATTTCCATTCTGTTGTTTTCTTTCAACACATGGGGTTCAAAAAACAGTTAAAGGAAAACTGTACCCATTTGCTCATCCCAAAAGCCTACAATTTCAGAAGTCTGCCAGATTAATTTTCACATATGCAGTATTTCAGAGTTGAAGTACACATAGGAGTGCAGTTTATCTTTTGAAATTGTAGTGTGATGGCTAAAGAAGAATAGGTGTGCATTGCTCTAACTTTGTGAAATGCCTCTGATTGATGGTTTATAAGTTAAAAAAAGAAAATCTTTCTTTTCATATAATAAAAACTTTCAGAAGTTTCTCAAGTCTGTGTAATAATCATGATTTCCAACCCTTACAGAAAGACTTTTTCTCAACAGCTGTGTACAAAAACTAGAGAAACACAACAATCCTTTTGTTGGCTACATTTCTGTAAAGAACCTGCTTTTTATAATCCCCATACTTGAACTAGACTGCCTTTAAACCTGCATTAGGATGATATAATATAATCTATAGATCTACTAAGCTAAAACATTTCATTTTTGTCTGTATTTGCTCCTTAGCACCCTGTGTGAGGGGGGAGGGGGAATGGCTGCAAAACTAGATGGCATTGTAGTGCAAGAAATGATGTGGTATCACAGAAATATGTTGTGTTGACCATATATTTTAGTCAGAAATAGGCTAGGCCTTTGCTAATTTACCCTGAGAAGGAACTGCCACATGACTGAGGAAAGAATTAGACACGTATTTTCTAGTTAAACCTCTAATCTAATACTCATAGAGCAGATTTGGTAGCAAATTTTGGCTACTGAAAAGTATCTGGCTACTGGTAGGCCTGTATCTGTGTAATTGGAAAACAGAAGAGATTCTCTCACTTTAATCTGACGCTTATCTCCATCCTCCTTAAGGCAGGAGAGAAGCCAAGGGATTTAGCATCTTCCTTCTTTTCTTGCAACCTACTGAGACTAACTATGGTTAGAAGCTCTTCTTGATGCGTTTTATGGCAGGATGTCCATGCTGCTAGGAGCCTTTTGTTGCTGAAGTCTGAAGCATTAAATCATTCAATAACCCCTTATTTTTGTCTTCCAGGAGAGCATCAGCTTGTAAAAAAGTGACATGGTCAGCACAAAAGTCAGCCTTTGACATACCCTTTCACCTGCAGGTCATGTTCATGCACTCACTACTAGAGCAGTTTAAAGGTTTTCAGTAACCTTTTAATAGAGGTAATCTCACCGATCCCTTTCAAGGGGTCCACTTGATTATATACCAGTAAGGAGAGATGGTATTTGAGAACAGTTGATATGCTCACTATTTTTGTAAGCAAAGACCTTGACGAGTTCCTCTGCAGTCAGTCTCCTTGGGCTAAAATTTCAACCTATTACATGGGGATTTAGCCACTCATTTCCCATAAACATCAATGGGAGTCATGTGGCTAAATCCCTGTGCAACACATTGAAAATGTATTCCCTTATGTTTAAACTCATTTTGATGCAGATGTTTTTCTTCTGCAGGAAACAAGTGAAACGAAGAAGCCATTTATTTCTTTTCATTTGTGTCTGCCCCAGATCACCAAACACCCAAATTATCTTCTCTACTGCCTAGGTACCAGAGTATCCTGTAGGATGTGCTGAATATATGTATGACACTGAGTTTAGAGGGCAAGCTTCAAGACGTTAGGACAATGGATGCTAATCTGTATTTATTACCTACTCATGTGTGGGAAAAATTGCACAGATGACAGGCTGTCTCTTCACCCATGAGAACAAGATTTCTCATTTCACTCAGTTCTCCATCACCTGCTGTGTTACATATTAAATGAGGGACAACATGCTCTTTTTTGGGGATTTAACTAGTGATCTTTGACTGGACGTCGCAGTGTAGGACCCACTACTTGCCTCTTGGTTGATGTGTGCTTATGATACTCTCTTACAAGTTGAATGGTTTTGCTGTAATCACAATACAGAGTTCATTCTGCTTTACAAATTTCCTTATTGAAGATGAGGAAGATCTTTTAGGCCAATTATTGGAGGGAGTGGAAGTGAAAGGCTATCAGGATGCAGGCACAAATGTGAACATACTATTTCAAAATCATCAGGTGTGATTTTCAATAATGACATGTGTGTGCTAAGATGCAATTTTGTGCCTGCAAAGAATTGTGTTCATAATAAATGGCAGGTGCTTTTAAAGCATTTAAATATTGCATTTTCTATTTCCACCTGCACACCAGGTAACTGGGTATTAATGTGCTCCTAGTTGAGCCCATGATTCATTGCAGGTGCAGTGCTCTGGAAATCAAGAATTGCATTGAGGTCCTGATGAAAATCATGCCCTCAGGCACATCTGATCTCCATTTTGATCAACAAGCCAAAAATAAGACTTTTACTTCAATTACAGTTCATCTGATTTTGAACTTAATGATGCAACTCAAAGTCTATTGGCTTAGCTCCTGAGACCCAGGAAGGAGGATGTCTGGGACCTTGTCTATTCAGTGGAATAGAGGTCCCCATTAAAATCACTCTGATCTCATTACATGTCTTTTATTTGTTCAGAAGCTCTATTTTTGCTCTTCCTGGTCTTATTGAATCTGTTGTTGATTCATTGTGCAGACTTGGTATTAATGAAAAAGACTGCCTCACTCAGGTCTCTCCAGAGGGTGAGGTTTTCCATAGCCCTGTGTCTGTGCAACGCACTGGAAGCACAGAATCCGATGGCTTGCCTTGTGAAACTAGATTCGAGCACAGCTTTATTAATAGGCTGATGAGATGTACCAGCTTGGCTGGGCTGTCTGCCTCCATAATGAGCGAGGGCTGCATTTTCCTTTCTTTAACAATCAGAAAAAATCCTCAGTTATGCCTTTCCTGTCCCCCTGCTCTCCACATTCCTATTTCAAAGGCCTCTTTAAAGGTCTCTATTATCTCAGCTGCCTTTAGGTGTCACTCGAAGCTTTGGGTTCCTCCTGTTCACCCGGCCCTTTGTATATTTAGTTTTGCCCTCCCTGCCATTCAACTGCTCTGGCAGCTGGGGACCCCTGATCACCCCGCATCTACTCCATTCTCCATTGCCCCACTTGTCCACGCTCGCCGCATGCTTACTGCTGCTAATGGAACATTTTGATTCACATGGTTTGGTGCTTATGTAGGGCACTTAGTTGAAGGAAAAAAACTGTTTCATTTTGGTGGCTTTTCTCATTTTAAGGATTGCTAGGTGTCAAAGGCTGGGTCTGTATTGCTGGATTTGAAGCACTGCTGCAGGAGAGCACTGTTGTCCTGTAATTTGTAGCAGATGGTAGACCTGTATTTTTAACATTCAGAAGAATGGAAGTGCTGCCTTCTGTCCTGCTTTTGTCAGGCACTGTCAGGCTGTCCCAGCTCCTTTCACTACAAGACTTCAGGAACTGTTAATCTGGTCTTTTCCATTTCAAGGCTAATCTGAACATTTTAGAGTGGGCCAAGTACTTTCTTGGCCTTCTGACTAAGCTTAGGTGGCTCATATGGTAAATCATTAATTTGGAGACTGTATTCCGCCTTTGCTGGGAGTTAAGAATGGTGTTCTAATAGCTTCCTTCCATCTGGAACAGTCATAAACCAGATGGATAAAGGATTGGCACCACTTATTTTGACTCTACCCAACTCACCCCATGTAAAGAGACCTTGCAGTATTTCCCAGACAATTGTTGCATGTATCCAGAATAGCAAGCAAAAAAATATCAAGATCAGATGTGTGGGCTGACATTGGGGAAAGCATTGGAAAGGTGAGCAATACAATTATCCCTTCCTTTGCAATGCTATGTTGGAATCCATCATTAGAAACCACATATAAGATGTCTTTTAATCTAAAAATTATTTAAAAATTCAATTGCCTAGTTTCAATTCTAAAGATTAGAGTACTTTGGGTTAAGACAGTTCCATGTGGGACTTGTTTCTTAAATAGAATGGTAAGAGGTAGGCTTTCAACGTTGTTGTGTACAAAGATCTTGGCAACTTGTCTAACTGGATCCATTCTCTTCCTCCCTGTTTTCATGAAAATAAATTCGTCATGCTACATTTCACTGCATTCCTTCAATATGATTTAATAAGAATGAGAATATTGCCAGAGACTAAAAGTTGCACCTACATCTACTTATTTGGTTAAATTAAAAATAATAATATTTAATTAATGAATGGCTAGAAGGAAGCAGCCCTGATGTGTTGTAAATAATGTGTCTTTAAAGGACTGGTCTTTGGTCCAGGCCCACATCGTAGTACTAGGAATGTTTCAGAAACAATTCTGATTCTGCTGAATACCAGAACAGATACGTAATGGTAGCCTACTGTATTTTTGCTTAAAGAAATATGAAAGGGAAGTCTGTAAAATTCAAGTAGCATAATAAAAGGATTCACAAAAGCTCCTTAAGCAGATCAGAGAAGCCATGTAGGAAGTGAGTCTGCCTAAATGGGGAAAGGTACAGGAGGCTGTTGAAGCCAAACAAGTGCTTTTCCCTCAGTGCAAGTTGAAGCAGAACCATCAGAAAGATTGAGAGCCCCAGATAAAATTTACAGAAAAGAAGGACTCAACTGTTACTGGAAAAGCATATCCATAGAAAGACATGGGTTCTGTACTTCAGCTTGGGAGTCTGACTAGAAATAGGTAGGGTTACTGTTAAGGAAGAAAGGGAACATTTAAGGGTAGGAAGGCTGCAACATTGTAAAGATTTTCTTTTCATTTATCATTATTGTATTTATCACAGACCTTTATGACTTTCCACTGATTAAGATCTTTTTAGACCACTTTCAGAGAGGATGTATGGAAGAAGAAACAAACATAAATTGTGATGTATCATCCAGGCTCATGCTGCGTATGAATCCTAGAACACTCAGGGAACTGAGAAGAAGGTGTTAGAACTCCTAGCCAAAAAAAAATGTAATCTGTTCTTGAAATTAGCTGGGGATGCAAGGAGTTTCAAGGGTTGCTCTAATATTTTGAAAGACCGGGAAGTAAATGGATTTTGTAAATTTTGCTTCAGTGGTTTGTAAATCATTTACCACTCAGATAAAAATGTCAACAGTTTTTGTAGGCTTGTAAGTCTTTACTGGCTGTTTCCGCTGGCTTGGAAGAGTCTGTCAGTGCCAGGGTGCTTAAATGCCTGCTGACTCCCCTTGTAAAGAGGAGAGACCTCTGCTCTCGGCTGTCATACCACGGAAAGTACCTTTTGAAACACTGAATGCAAGGATATTCCTGCTACCAGATAGATTCTGTTCTGAGAAGAACTAGCTGGCAGCTGGTACTGTGTATTGCATCCAGCATCCATTTCCTGGGATAGCCACGAAGATAGGAGAGAGATGGGGGACATTTTATCACTACAGAAGTTAATAATTGAGTCCAGTCTGTCTTTGTGGTTTCATGATAAGGAGTACATTAGAAGAGCCAGTTCCTTTTAACAGTTTCTGCCTGAAATGTGCTGGAATGTGAAGTGCTCAGATGAAATCCTTCCTGCCAGCACCTCTCTTCTGCCATTCCCAAATAACAAATTTCTCTCAAGAAAGATGCTAAGTTGAGGTGTTGGGTCAAAAAATGTGTCCCTTTGGGTTAACCAAGGGTATGTTACCAGCTTAACATACAGCTGTGCTTCTCATTATAAAATCGAGTTAAACCAAACTGTAAGAAAGTGCAAACACCACAGTAATAATCAGAACATATTGGCTTTCAATGCTGTTTCACCTGACCTTCAAAATGTGGAAATCCATTGACTGATCAGTTATTTACAAACTCCAGAAGAGAAAGCAACCTGTTAACGGCAGTAGTCCAGCTTCTCTATTGCCATGTTGGTAGCACGGGTACACGGTCCAGAGAGTAAAATTTACACTTGCACATACTATTTGCTGCTAACTCCTTACATTGGTGCTGAGTGAGTGCCAAAAACTCTGCTTGAAAAAGGGACCAGGAGGAAATCGGCAGCTTCTGTCTCTTAAAACACCAGAGCTGTAGAAACTGCCTAGTGAATAGCACAGGTCTCAGCTTTCTGAAAGCACATAGGCTGTTTTTCATTATTCATCCTAATCATTCGCAGTATTAAAGTTACATTACATTGGTCTTGCTTTTTGCCATTTTGGTTCAGTACGTCTTCAGTCAGCTGTTGCAAACTAGGAAAGCTGAAAACAAAAGGCCTGATCCTGCTCAGAGGGCCGGTGCCGGTGATGTTAGTGAGACTACCAAAATAAGAAAGACCTGTGAGGATTAGGCTCTCAGTACTCATACCAGCTGAAAATAGGTTGGGACCCAGTTCAAATCATCAGGCAGTGGTGGCAGCTAGGAATGCTTGATTCTGAAATCTGACATCTTGCGACCTGCCCATGCTGGAGGCACTTCTGCGGCCTTCTGGCAAGGCTTTGAAGGCTAGCAAATCGTTCCAGCACCAGTCCCAGACTATGATCTAAGTAAATAAATAAATAAAAAGACAATTCTCTCTGTCCTCAGCGCAACAAAACAGTGCATAAATACAGTCTTGTGAAATGACATCTGCTGTTCAGAGGAACAAAAGGCAGAACCGAGAAGGTCGTCATTTTGGCTTCTCTTATTTGTGCTTGCCTGAATTCTAACCGTAGCATTATTAACGTAAAATGTAGCTGTTCTGCTTTCTGTGAGCATTTTTGTTATCTCTAACAAATTAACACCTTACAGAGGAGTGCTCTTAGCTCGCCATAATGACCAGTATGTTGGAAGTATTGATCTCAAAGTATGGATTACTGATGCGATCATTTGCCCCAGTTGCAACCTTTTGTGATAACCTCTAATGCAACAGGCATTAAAAAATACAGCATGTGATAACAGGGGCTGCTTAGTTACTCCCTAGCAGAGCCAGGAAGAACTCTGTATTTTCACTTTGCAAACCTTGGCAAAGATATAATGTTGTATATGCCAAATTTTCAAAAATGATGGAATTTTGCTTTCATGCCCAGGAATAAAATAGCCTAAGGTACCAACCAGTAGAAAAAATTGATCGGGAGGGGGAATACCCCAGCAGTCTTGGATGCTGTTTTTGTATAGATTTCAGACACTGGCAAATATTGCCTAATTACTACAGCAGGACAAAGGGTTCTCTAGACTTCTTGCTCTGAGATCTACAAAAATAAACATCTGACATTAAATAGAGCAATACAAATACCTTTGCATTCTGCATCCTGATTCGACAAATCTCAGCTGAAAGTAAATGAAATAGCTGAAATGTCAACCCTGACAGAAAAGAAGAGAGTACAATGAAAAAAAAAAAAAATACAATCTAGGTTAATGACTGCTTTCTCTGTTATTAAAATTGAGAGAATGAGTTAGTTTATCACTGAATCATTCAGTTGTTAACTTACTGAATAGACCAATGCAGAAGTTTTCCAAATTTCTCTCCATTTTACAAAACACTAGTTCATTGCTGCAACCTGGAGTGAAGCTGTTTACAGCTCTGTGCTAAGTAGAAAGTTCAAATCAATTATTGTCCATTAGAGTTAGGTATAACTGATGAAATATCCCCAGAGGAGTATTGTAAATGTATCAAGATGTCCTCCCCCATTACAGAAATGGGGAGGCATGGTAAATTACTTACCTTCTCTCTTACACTTAATGTCTCTGAAATGCTGCCAGGCAGAAAAGGCTTATCTCGTCTCACTGGATTTAAGAGAGGTCTATGCTGTAGTCTGGGATATAAGGGAAGGAAAAAAGGTACTAGAAGAGGGCAGACCCACATTGGACTTTATGACAGATGGGACTAAGAACACAAAAATGGAGAAAAGGTGCTCAGTAACCAACAGTGGATTCAAAATACATGCAGAAGATACCTGATCCAAAAGTCAGAAGAAGAGGGTTTTTTTGCAATATAACCGAAATCTTTGTGCAGTGAGCTATGTAATAAGTGCACTCATTAAAACGTACACTGCAGTAGCATTGGGCCAGAACATAAAAACACATCCATGCTTAAGGTTGTCTCCTAATGCTGAAGCAGTGTGAGCGTGGTACTGAAAGTAACTAGTATTTATGATTTGTTTCCATCAGGAAAAGAGTCTTTAGCCTGCTTCTCACTTGTCTAGCTTCAGGACTGTACAGGATGTTGTAAAGAAATATGGAAAGACAAGGTTCTTGCACACAGGGAGCTTTTCTAATTTATTTATTTATTTATTTATTTATTTGTAAGACATTTGCTAGGGGTGTAATGAAGTTTGTGACTGCCAGACGTATTTTTCAGACACCTGATTGTAATGCTCTCAGACTACTGTTGTGTCTCTGCTTGTATACAAGATCTCTTCATGATAAAATGTGAGTGATCTCTGCTGAATGTGACCATCAGCACCACTGAGCACAAGACAGTACAGTTAGGGGAGAACCACTGTCTTGGGCCCAACCACTCTGAGACAGAACAGAGCAGTAAGAGTATCCTGGCAGAGAATGGAGGAAAGGAGGTAACAAGTTGGTGAACAGCCATGTTCCTAAATGGTCTGTGAAAGTGAATCATGGCCTAAGCAATGAGTTCAGGTGTATGAAAGACTCAACAGGTGTCTGGTGTTCTCTGAGCATCCAAAATGGAAATGGGAGATGCACAGTGCAATAGGAAGAAGTGTGCATCCCTCCTTAACATCACCAGAAAACATTACCAAAAGAAATTATAGCTGATGCGGCCCATGGAGAAGCTCAGACTCAAGCTTTGCAAAATGTTTGGAATGTGTGGAATGTTTAGCAATTCAGTGAAGCAACAGGAGAAGGTAGGGTCAAAAGTTAAAAATCATGTGGGAGTGGTTCCTGACTCTTTGGGACTTTCAGCACTGCAGCCTCTGCTCATCTCAGCTGCAATAAGAAACAACAATGATGTAACAGAGAAAAGGGGTTTTGATGGTCTTGAATTCTGAGGTGGACAGCCATGACTATTTCAATTGTTACAACATCACTGACTTGGAATTCCAAAGTCTGATTTTCAGATTTCTACATATTAAGGGTTTCTTATGTAACTCCCAGATAAGTAACTTAACCTCTCCAAGCTTTCATTTCTAGCCCAGGATACAGTTGGCTTTCTGGGCTGTGAGGACACATTGCTGGCTCATGCTCAGCTTGCCATCCACCAGTGCCCCCAGATCTTTTTTCACAGGGATCTACAAGGATTTTATGAGACAATATAATAAATTAAATGTTTTGAGATGAGCTGATACTACAACTATATGATTCACATAAGTATCCAGGAAATAAAGAAATGTTGGGAATGCAGATCTAATGGAATGAGAGCACAGTAATTTGACCACAGTAAAGTATAGATTTGTTTGTACAAATCTTCCATCATAATTATAAGAGGTATGGTGAGATCCATCTCTCTTCTCAATCTTAAGTATAATTTTCAAAGCTTTTTGCAAGGGAGTTAGTTTTGTCACTCTTATCAGAATGCATTAATCATATCTCTGGTTGTTGGAACCTAGTGGATACTGGGCTATGCACAAATTTCTATTGATATCAGTGATATATGATCTCAGCATCTCACATAAACAGAAGAAATCATTATTGACAGCTTTTGGAGTTTATCTTCTCCATTTTCCTCCCTGATTTTCCCTGCAAGCTAGAGTGATTAAGATAAGCCACTGTTGAGAGTGACAGCCAGTAAGCAGTGGATGCAGCAATTTGAGAGGTTGGAACAAGATGGTCTTTAAGGTCCCTTTCCACCCAATCTGTTCTATGATTCTATGACTTTCCCTCTTCCTCCATTCATGGGTGTCATGGTCAGCTATGCTAGGGTGCCAAAGGAGCTGCCTTGGGGGAGCACAGCTCTTGGACAGCCGTGCTCTTGGAGTAGTGAGAGAATATAACACAAGTGAGCTCAAAGGCTTCTTTTTAAGAAGACCAAGAAATGAAGGTTTAAGTTCCCTGCACTTTTCTGTTGCCATTGCCACCATGTGCTACCATAGAAATCTGTTCTCTGGGAAGAGAGCTGTATGTGACTCTCAACCAGTAATCAGATTTGCTATCTCCACTTGTCTCCCACTCATTCTGGATGGAGAAGCTCAAGGCCTGAAGTGGGATTATCTGGAGGCAACAAGCTGCAACCACTGGCTAAATTGAGTAAGAACTGGAGGGTTTCTTTTTCTGTTGGTGTAGCGTGGCTGGACAGTGTTTGACACTTGGCATAATGTCTTTAAAGGCACAGGTTTGGAGGGATCTCTTTTCTGGGAAGTAGAGAATTCTATGACAAGTTAGCAAAATAAACATCTCATATAGAAATGTTAATGATAGTTAAATAGTTAAATGAATTTAACACATTCTGTATCACTCTCTAATTCCTGACATGCAACTCACGGTAAAATAAAACCATTTATAGAAATATTAGAGTTTCCTATTTCAGTTGTTGGTACTCTTCTTCCATCTTTAAAATGTCTTCAATCTCAGGCCTGGCAAAACATCACAAAATGGTGTCTGTTCATATTTGTTCAGATAGTGCTTTATGCTATAGTTCTCTCCTAATGAATATTTCAAAAATGTGCTAGTGAAGACTTTTATAATTATGAGTGCTTATGCATCATTTGGAATCTATCATCCTGTCTGTGAAGTTTGTCATTTGGTTAAAAACAGGAAGCATATGACATAAATGACCAGGCACGTGGTATAAAAGACAAGGTTAAAATATGAATCATAGTATAAATAACATGGTAAAAAATATGAGTCCTTCATATATCACCAGTGGGATGTAAACCAGTTATCCCACTTGTTCAGCACAAACAAATGAATAACAATGTAATTTGTAAAAATAATAATAATGATAATAAGTCTTGGGTACCAGAAATAAGAAGTAGTCACGTATTTCCATTCTGAATCACTTGTTCAGTCAACTCTACCAGTCCTTCATGACTGGTCTTAGAGATAGGGAATAACTGTAAACAGACTGTAGAATAATTTGAAAACTACGTCTGTGTGGCTGTTCTGTACATAGTGTTGCTATATATAGTGTTGCTGATCTCTCAGGACTGTACAGGTCTCCAAGCCACTTCTGTGTATCCTCTGTACAAATGGAAGGATTGTCCTGCAAATACAGAATTCCCTTATTTCTTGTCATTGCAAAACTCACACCTTGTATTCGTCATTATTCCAGGAATCAAAATGACTTTTCAGGGGCTTTGGACCACTTCAATTCATGGTCAGATATTCCACAAGTGATGAAAGAAAAGAATATGTGTATGCAATTGTTAAGATTTATACAGGGAAAGAAAGAAGAAAAATTAATTTAGGAATGGGTAGAGAGGTAGTTTTCTTTGTAAGCGTGAAGAAACTCAGGGTACTAGAAATCACACTGTGGAGGCAGATTTGTGACCTACAGTCTCTGCTGCAACTCCTATTAAGGAGAGCGCTACGGTAGAGATGGTATTCATGTATTCATGATACGGTACAGATAGTGTTATTGACATGAGCCTAGGATAGTCTTAAACTCCATTTCCAAGTGGTTCTGCTCATCCTAAATAAAAGAAGATGCAGGGAAAGTGTTTTGTGTTCTTTGATGATACATACATTACAGAAAATATTTTAGGTAAGCTTTAGGCATGCTGTGTCTCTTTCCTTAAGTACGGGGGTAATTCATCTTATTTGTTCATCTTCAGCCAGATACTTCAGATATCACAAAAAATACAACACAAAACTTGGAAAGTATTTAATGAGTATAAAATGCTTACAGGTTGTGCATATGAGTGTATGTATTGAGGTATAAATATATATTCATACACGCCTGTGAATATGTATATGTAAAAATAAGATTAAATAGTTCTTTTATTTATGTGCAAGTACAAGTATGTATTGTTGGAATTTTGTGTGTGTGTGCAGACATGAATGTGGATATTTATATATGAAATATGGGAATTATATTCATATAGTCAGTAATTTTGGTCTTATAACAGGGTCAAAAATAAGCATGACATGTCTGTTTATGAAATCTGCTGTCTTTACTGAAGCAGTGACGTTTCCCTTCTTCCAAGGCAAGGCAGAGATTACAGATTAACATAAAGACAAAATTGTGAACGAAGAGTGTGCTGTAGGCTGCTGCAGTTTTAAAGAGTAATATTGTATCTGAAACAGAGAAGAAAAACCTTCTTCTCTGGGTGGGAAAAAGCAGTTGTTTGAAATACACGGATTGGAGAACTGTCAATGTAATTCTTGGGGGGAAAGGTTAGCCAGCAGGAGACGCGAATGTAGGACACTTAAAATTACTGCTGTGAAAAAATAAATTTAGAATGCACATGTATGATTTATTACATGCATATCCCTTCCACATACATGACATATGATGCTTTCAGAAACAGGTATTAGTAAGAGATGAAATTGACTGACTGAGAAAGGTTGTGGCTTTATAGATTTCATTCTAGCAGTTTTGAGCTTTGAAAGCAGGCTCTCTAAAGACATTACCCTTTTCAAACAACTAATTTCTGGGGAGAATAGCAAGAGTTTGTACCATAATCCTTAGGCATGCAGGAATACTTGCTCCCCATCCTTTGAGCCTTGTGTCATCTTGGGGCAGGTGGATTCTTGCTTGTGATCATAACACAACAAATGTTCTTGCTGATGTATTTCATCAAAGCCTTCTCTGAGCTGGCACTCTCCCTCTTACCCTTGGTGAGCATATACACTGGAAGGCAAAGTGGAGGGAGCTGGCATTTTCATGGCTTTGTGATGAGGGTGAAAAGCCCCTTTCTGGGTGTTCAGAGAGGAGACCTGGTGTATCCTTGGGTCAGCTCTGTGCCATTATAAATAGGCTGCTGTAAACAAGAGAACAAATTACTCTGACTTGTTCCAGACAGACATACAGTACGTGCAGCTTAGCAGGCAGCATTCTGAGTCACTGTATGCAAAATAAGCTTCCCAGGAGACTCTGCGATAAAAAAGAAGAAAGCAATTTGTTGTTATTTCAGTCATCATGACCAATGAGCTGCATAGACTACGGCTACCCACAGGGCCACCCGTAACCCATGAGTTGGACAGTCCGTAGTTTCTGCCTTCCCTCAGATCATTAAACACACTGGGGTTCCCAAGTGCTTTTGGGCCACCTTGACATAGTCAACTTCTGTGTTTGATCGGACTGAAAAAATGACCTGTTAAAAGAGCAGTCTGTTGTGTACAATCAAAAGAGAACGTAACCACTTTTGATGCTGAGTCCATCCTGGCTGCTGCTGTGCGCTCCTGTCTGGATTGCCTGGCTGCCAAAGGACAACTCGCTGCTTTAATACCAAACCTCTTCTCATCATCTTGCTTTAACAGAACAGGGAGTAGCAGAGGAGTTATTAACTGAGGAAATATCATTGAAAGTGACGCGTGATGCCTTGCATCTCAGCACGGAGCAGCCAGAAGAGTCTGAACAGACAGCCCAGCACCAAGGAAGGGCTCCGGTCTGACTGTTCAGATAAAGGAACAAGCTCTTTCTACAAATCCAAGATACTGCCATCCAGGATAGATGCACCCAAAGGAGGGGACATGGTACCTGAAGTTGCAGGAATCCTTTGAGAAAGTGCTATCACTGATAAATGTAATGAATTTGCTTTTCTCTCTTTTCTCTTTGTCATCTTCCCTATCCGTACAAAGCCACAGTTTATCTTTCTGTCCTAGGGAACAAGGAAGCTGCCAGGCAGAAATTGAAGAGCCCACACTAGCACAGGATGGAGCAAAGAATTCTCCATCATCACTACAGATCTGACCAGCCTGTATTTAAGGTTTTTTTTCCTCCGTGCAGGCACAAATGCAATTAGGAAACCTGTGATTTCTCCTGAGTCTTGCCAGTCTGACAGCTTGGGAGAAGGAAGTGAGAGAATGCAGGGAGTCACTGAGCTAACAATGATCGGCAGCCGCTCTCAGAACATCTCTCCAATCAAGGAGGGCGTATCGGGCACCAAGGTCTCACTTCACTCTGCAAACTGTGGCATCTCGGCACTTGCAGGCAGCGTGCGCATTGTCAATCACTCTATGACAGCCTGCACTGCCTCCTCGAGCACTTAATTCCCCCTCCTGCCTTTCCTGGAGTGGTATGAACTGAAGAGGATAGGAAATCAGAGCTAACGAAAGGTGACGGAGAGAGACTGAGAGAGTTTATCATAATAAATGCAAGGTAAAGGTAAACACACAACTTACAGCCCAGATTCTGTGGTCGTGTATGACATTGACAGTGCCAGGGATGGCGAGTAGGAACAGCAGAAAAAAAGATGTGCATTAGAGGGTACTGCAGAATATACACCTGAAAGTGGAAAGCAAGCATAAGGCTAAGGGAAAGGGTAGAAATAAAGACAGAGATACAAGCATAAACAGCAGATAAAGGAACAGACAGAAAGAAAGGAGTGCAATGGAAGAGATGTGTACAACTTACAGTGCATCCTTTCCTGAGACTGTCTGCCCAAAAGAGGTGGGTAGGATATTTCAAACCTGTGAAAGAGGTTAAACTCACAATTTACCTTGAAATAAAAAGAGGTTTGTGAGTGTAGCACGCTCAGCTGGTCTTGAAATATTTCTATATTCTTGGCAGCATCCAGTAACACCAGCAGGAGCAGCGTGACTTAAAGCCCTACAAATGAAAGTTAGCATGGACCCCAAACACTTCATTAAACACTAATGCATATACTATGCGATGTCAGTGGGCACCAATAGGCTAGATATTTTTTCTCAAAGCATTTATGGGTGTATGTATGTGTTGCCTACATGCTCCAGATTACTTTACACAGATGAAGTAGCTTGAAATTGTCCATTCTAAGATTTAGCTTCGGCTGCCTATTACTTTTCAGGCTTCACCCTGGAAACACCCATGGTTCTAAACACATTCATGCTTCGATGTAGAGACCTCCACAATCTAGTTAGAGGTATTTCAGTTGGGGTGCCTGCAATTAGTGGATAGTTGTTATTTTGATTATTCCTCGTTTCCCTGCAAAATATGCAGCTCTGCTGCCTTTTCTGGAAGAGATGTTCTGAAGACTAAGGAATGGGATTTTAAAGTGAAAAGCTGTTTGGCTACAGTGCAGTGCATAACAAAGGATCATTGGAAGCTTTAGGTAGGGAGGTATTCCCCTCTCATTTTACACAGATACAAATAATTGCATATGGTAGCAAGCAGGGAAGGATGGGGCTTTTCCTGTCTTGAAGGCTGCAGCAGACACTCAGGCTGAAGCCTCTTGCACCAAGATTCAAAGGGCAGCAAAGCGAAAACGACGATGTTGCTTCTCTGAACCCGGAGGTTTGTTGTGTGCAGCCAGGGTAGATGCTTGCTTAGCTGTCACTGAGCTGCTAAAACCAAAGCTGTTTTTACCTGCCACTGCCCTGCAGATCTGAAACATAGCAGAACTGTTAGCAGCAACGCAAGGAGAGCTATGTGCATGCATTAAGTATAGTGGTGTATCAGACAATGAGCCTTGAAATACTGCTTTGGGAGGTAACAAGGAGATGCAAATACACTCTGCTCTGTCAAAAATGAAAAACACTTTGGATGGGAAAAGGTCCATCAGAAGAACGTCAAAAAGACTATTACAGACTATTACAGCAAGGGTCAATAGAGAACCATGAACAAAATCTGCCAGATTTAACAGAACATTAATTTAACATCTTAAGCTTTAAAACCAAGCTTTTCTTTAGCTGATTTTGCAGGAATATTAGTGAATAATGTAAATGAGAGCTCAGCTGATGAGTCTGGGCATCTGTGACTTGATTTATTTTTGTAAATGTAAACAGTAAATCGACTGTTCAGCAAAAGCTAACCTGTTATGTTCTGCTTTAGAATAGCCCCTTTTTAGAACCAGTTGCTTTTCTAATATATAGCATATGGGTTTCCATTAGCATCGTCAGGATGACCTCATGCATATCCTGGGGCAAGTTTTGGCCCCAGATGTTCTATAATTAAGTTCTAGTGGCTCACACTGCAAGCTTGTGTTTTGGATAACTTACTTAAGGCTGCTAGCATTTAAATGGCCACAACTGGGGCCTTCATGTTAATGCCCCATTAATCCCTCTGCTCTGAGATCAGGTTTTCCTGCTTTAACATCTGTTGCACCAGCAGTCAGTGCACCTACGCTGTCAGCATGCAGAAGGTCAGAGGCACAGGGGAGGCTGTGTGGCTCATTGCTAAACGAACTGTTCCAACAGGACTATGGTTTGCATCCCATGCAGCCACGTTTGCTGCTCCTGCCTGAAAAAGCATCTTTATGTATGTCCCATAGCCCGCCCAACCTGGTAATAGCTTTGGGATTTCTTGAAATGTCCCAGCCTCCTATTTGGATCCACCGGCATCTCTTATTTTAGTAGGAGCTGAATCAGCCATAAATTAGAGATTAGATATTCTAGTACCTAATACTTATGTGCCAGAAAAAAAAAAAAATAAAAATCCTAATTCGTCCTTCACATGTTAAGTTACTTGTAAGTGGAAATTAAGACCTGCTTGCATTTGACTGGCTTTTGTTGCTCTGGTCTTAGAAATCTTAGAAGCCTTGTCAGAGATGTAGATGCTTTCTGAATATAGAAGCATGGTGTTGTTTACATTAGTATTTGGTGGGGAATTGTAACAAGATCTTTCTCGTTGTGGATCTTACTATGATTATCTATGTGGGGGATGGTTTAAAAACTTCAGCTCATGCATGTACAGGGCAACTTCTTGCTTGTGTATAGTATATTTTCTGCCACAAAATTTAATATATCGCTGCTCTCTGGATGGCACTGACTTCCATGTCGTTCTCGGGCATGATCTAAGGGATGCTTTTGGACCTTCAAGGGGCTCTGTGGGTTTTGTTCTCAGCTGATCAGTTTGGGCATTGATTCGCTCACACTCCTTGTCCCACTGGTTACCACATTCATGCCTCTCCATTCTTTCCCTCTCTCCAAATAATTTAATTTGTGGGGAGAGCCCTATCTGTTTCCCATGCTTTGGGGAAAATGGGAAGTGGGAAAGTGAACTGTATGGGGAGTGAACATGCGGCCATGCAAATTGAGGGAAGAAGATGTGGACTTGTTTCTGTAAGCAGAGAGACCTTTTTTAATGTTGATATAAGACACAATCAGACTGCTCTTTGTGATTTTAAAGATCAATTTACGTATACACATCAAACTTTCAAGAGGGCTTATTTTACAAATCTTAGCAAATTTTAAAAATCCCCTTATGCTCTTAGAAAATTGTCATGTTATCGAAGTGATAGAAAGCACACCATTTTAAGCAGTTTGATTACTAGTGGCTGCAATGCTCTGCTTGGTGTTCAGAAAAGCTATCAGCTGTCAGTCACGTCAGCAGAACCCATGGGGTTAGGAGTGCTGGTTTGGCCAGGCTGAAGGTCATTAAAGCATCCTATCTATATGGACTTACAGTATTAACTTTAAAATTAGCTTGCTCTTGGGGGAGTGAGCAGCATTGTGTTTCCTCCTCATATTTAAGTGTTATCCTAGCCATAATGGCTGTCAGAAGCATTTTGTCTGTCAGCTGCTTGGAAGGTCCACAGTGACGTACATGGGGTTTTAGGATACTAGGCCTATCGAAGCTGAGGTAAGCAATGAAATATTTCATGTATCTTATAAGTGGAGGGCACAAGTTATCAATTTGTATCAGCTGGAAGATGAACACACAGCCTCAAGCCTGCAGCACCAGGCAGACGCATGGTAGCCTTGTCTTTTATTAAACTTAGCAGGGATTTCTTTCTGTTCTTTCAAAAGGAGCTATATTTGGCTTTGCAGATAGACAGGTACATACAATTAGTTAGCGGGAAACTGTGGAAAGTTAATAAGCTGCCCAGGCTGGGATTTGACAATACATGGGCTGCAGGGACCAAATCGGTTCAACAGATTTCCCTCTTGGGCTGCTCAGGCTTGCCAATATATTGCAGTTCCCAAGTCCCCCATATGTGCCAACACAGCTGTTAGTGGCATTGCACTATGAAGGGAGACAACTAATCTTTCTTTAAATCACGGATTTTTTCAGGGATTGCAATGGCCTGGGGAGTAATGAGAATACCTAATCTGATATTGCTTCTGAAATCACTGTTTTGTTGGACCTTCAGCTTCAGGGCATGATTTGCAAAGTAATTAGTACTGCATTTATGTTCAGCATTTTGTGCAGGAAGTACCATTGCTAGTGCAAACAGCTCAGTATCTCCAAAAAACCCAAAACTTAATGAGATTTTTTACTTCGCCTCATGAAAGGATCCCATAGTAGAGCTGTACTCCTACAGCTTAGGTGGTGCCAGGAGATGCTGCATCGCCAGGGCTACCTACTATCTGAGGTAGCATCTCCTGGCCAAGACCACAGGGAGTTTAATCAGTGTCTTTGGTCCCAAGAAGGATTGTGTTTTTCCCTTGGTTCAAAAATACGTGCAAAGAAGAACAGATAACACTCAAACAGATATATCACTAACCTAATTTTTGTCTTCAACAACACCACTAGTGTAAAGTTCATCCTTCTTGCTGAAAATAATCAGTAAAATCAAGTTTATTCCTCTGTCTCTACCTTTCCCTTGCTTCTCACCAGTTAGCTCTTTGCTTTCCAGTTTTAAAAGCTAAGAAGGCTGAAATCAGCTGATACCTGGTCCCAGGTTTAGCTGGTGTTTTTTCCATCTGCTGTCCTTTGCTGCTGGAGGTTATGGATGGGAAGTGACAGGAGCATTTAATCTTATCATTTTCCGACACCTGCCTGCCTTCTACTGCCACCCCCTGCATGGTTCTGTGATGGATTTTGTCTGGTGCGACTTTTTGCAGTGTTTTAATACTTAAGTAAGAGGAGTATTACTTTTTGTTTCATAAACTTATATCTGCTGCTCAGTAGTGTGGAAGAGTGCAAGGCTCAATCTTCCTGTCATTGTCTTTACATTGCTTTACAGAAAGACCAGCTCCCTTTTGCATGGTCAGGTTTCTGGGTTTGTGATACACTTCCCCTGTAGCAGCTGACTGACTCACAGATCAGAAGGTCATGTATTCTTTTGAGTCATTTCCCCCTGTCATTGTCACATCTGTTGTTTGATCCATTCATGCTGCTCTCTCTTTCTGCAATGGATTATCGACTCCTCTTGTTTGACCATTCCTTGTGCCATCCAGTGCTGAAAGAGCCATCTCCTCAGTTCTTGATGTTTTGCTCCTAGCTGATCTGCTCCTTTCCTCTTACACAACTCCATCTCATTCATAGTGTTCTTCATCAACAATCATTTTAGTCTCCTTCTGGTTAATCATCATCTAACCTGCCAAAGTGTGTTTCATAGGTTTCCATATTTTTCAGAGATGGTTTTTAGGCCAGAAAAACACCATGTACCTTGGAGTCATCAAACTGGAAAAACAATCAGGACCTGCTCAGCCCATCTCCTCAGGGCCAATGGAGGACTGTGTGGGCATCACATGTTCAGTGTTTTGTCTCAAGGAGTTTGCAACACAGTCAGCCTTCAGTTCCTTCCCTAGGAAAACTGCTCTTCAGACTTAGGCTATTTGCTCCCTGGAATTGATGTCACTGCTCTTTATTTTTATCCATATACCTTTTATTAGAAGCTTTTTTTTTTTTTTTTTTTTTTGCATTTGCATTTGCATTTGCACCTTTTAATTATACACAGCTTGGTTTCATGCCTTTCTCTTTATCTGCTAGCCATTGTCATGTAACTGGGCTATGCAGATGTAGCACTTTAGCTCTTTTTTTCTTTTTTATTTTTTTCATAGCACCCTGGTCATTTATGTACCCCTTTTCTGAACTCTCTCCAATCACTCTGATGAGGAGGTGCCAGAAACGAATGTCAGATTCCAGGTGATTTCACCTCAGAGCACAGACGGAGAGACTGTTGCTATATCTCACTGTTATGTGATGTGATTTCTTAGCTTCTAATGGTGCTGATTTGTCTTGACTTCTGTGTGTGTGTAAGGTCTAGACTGTGGCCATCATCTCTAGCTCTTAAAAATGAACGTTTTAGCAGCACCCAGGCTGGATCTATTTATCTGATTTTGTTAATCTTCATTTCAGGCTCCCTCTGCCTCCTTGCTCTCTCTTTTTCCTGGAGTGTAAGCCTCTCACGTTACAGGTGTTTCAGTTACTGCAGCTTACTGCTGTACCTGCTTCTGAGCCAGTCCTGTCAGCTAGGACTTTGAGGTCACCAGCTCCTATGTGAAGCAGATACCTTTAGTTTTCTAAGCCCATCCAAAGCAAAGGCATATGCTTCTTTAAGGATGGTGGGGGAAGGGCATCACATTGACCTGTAGTGAATCTCTGTGTGACTAGGTTATAAAGTAACATCAGCCTGGGGCAAAATGCTTGGTCGAGGCACATCTCCCCAGTCTTCGGGTGGCTTGAACCCAGGTGTTATAGATGCATAGAGAGAAAGAACCAAAGAGAAACACATTGAGATAACGTGAAATTTTTGGAGATATTTGTATTCCAATAGATGTTTTGCCCTCACACTTTCAGTCAGCAGAGCTGGCGTCACATTCAAGTAAACAAATAATCTGAGCAGCTTCTTAAAATGCATGAAATGTAAAAGGCAAGATTTTGTTTCTCTCCACAGTGCTCACCACCAGGTAAATCTACTTTGTCCATCTGGCAGTTAGATATTTTGATCACTGATATGCTTAGGAACATTGTTATTCTCATTCTCATGTTATCATGCTGTTTGTTCCTTAAATATTTACTCCTGGCATGTGTATATGCAGACGTACCAAAGCTTATACCTTTCCATATGCCCAGAATGCTTTGGGCTCAGGCTCAGCTCTGGTGTGGAACCCCCTGGGTAGCCATGCTGCGGTGACCTTTGTGCTAACTGCAGTGTCACGACCTCCGTGCTAATTGCAGCTTGGTATTGAAAAGGCAGAATTTATGTCCTTGTTAGTGAAGCCTGTTCAGGATAAGATAAGGAAAAGATACATACCTCTCCACTGTCTGCTAATGTTGATAGTGCAAGATAAGAAAAATGTGTAGAGTACAGTAGAAAGCATATGATGTAAACAAGAAGCTATAAATATAGTTGTGTTTAAATGTACTGCCCAGTGGATGAATGTGGTTATGCTGGTCCTTTTGAACTGTTAACATACCACCGCTTGGGTTTTTTGGTAGACTGAATTCTTAATCAGTAAACTGGTCCATGTTTGGGCTGTTCCGCCTCTTGGCTTCTTTCTTTACAATTAACTCAAAGCAAGAGTTGGGACAACGAGTAACCAAAACATTGATGGATGGATGTGGTACTGCAGGTCTGTCACATGATAACCTAGTAGCTTCTGTTTGTCATTTACATCTCAGTAAAATGATCTGGAGATTTTGCATCAAATCAATCGTTTTGTTTTGTTCTTATAGTTCTCTTGATTTTAGTATGCTCATTTTGTATCTCTTTTTCTTTATTTCTATCCTAGTTTATGGATTTCATCTACTAAGGGCTATCCATCTACTATTACAGTACCCAAAAGTTTTAGAAAGCCAGATCTATTTTAAACACAAGAGAACCACGTAGTTTCCTAGAGTCAAGAACTGGTGGGCTCCCTGTCACCTCTTGTTTGCTGATTCTTCATCTGTTTGAGAGGGGAGGCAATGGTGGGGAACATGCTGAGAACATTGCCCATTTGGTTGAGAAGCTTTAAACTTCCTTTGGAAATAAAGTCCGGAAAGGAAGTGATTTGTACTTTTCCTGCAATTTCCAGGAAACGGTTGAGTTATGCAATCTCTTTTATTTAGTGTTACCTGAATCATTGCATTTCTTTCTGTCTCTCCTTATAATAGTTACTACGTAAAGACCTCAAAGTGTTTTCTCAACATTCAGGAATTAAGTCTTATAAATTGCTTGTGAAGTCAATCTGTTTTTAAGATGATTGGCCTTACAGAGAGGCTGAAGCACAGAGCACTGAAGTGTCTTTCTCAAGGCTGGGCAGAGATTCCCCAGAAGCGGTGTAAGTAGGACCCAGATTTCCTGATTCCTAGTGCTGTTCTTTAAGATAAATCAAATTCCCTTTTGAATTATGAAGATGCTCTTTGATGGTGGTGATGGCAGTGTAGCAAGCCTTGTTTCATATTTGTAAAACTTTGTATTTTCCCTTTTCATCTCCCATCCTTTAAACTTTATTAGTAATATTTTTACTGATGCCAGCTCTAATCTGTTTCTATTTTTATTTTGGCCGCCCTGAGTTTTCCATCAAATTGGTGAAACTGTCGCTTCCTAAACTACTTCATAATATTAAAATTGATGAGATTGACTTGAAGCTGCTTTTACTTTTTTTTTTTCCTTTTTTCTTGCTCTTTTAATAAAGGCAAATCAAACTGATATGTTCCACATTTAAACCTGTACCTTCTTTCACTAGGTATATTCTGATTGATGGCTCTGTTTCTTACTACTCCTTTTCTATTATCATGCGTATCCATTTGTAGTAAAATACCTAGCTATCTTCGCTGTTGTATTTTCATACTCCAGTCAAAAAGCTCACTGCCTCTCAGTAACCAATTGCGAACCCTTTTCTTTTCCATCCTTTTCAGGTTCTTTGTGTGGCAGCTCAGTCCTGCTGCAGACTAAAACCTTTGCTTCTTTTTTTCTTTACTCCTACCGTGAAGTCATATCTGTTCGTGACATCACAGTGGGCTGCTGTGGGAAATCTTGTGATATCTGAAGGAGAGGATTGTAACTAGATTAACAAAGCCATGGCAAGACTGGAATGATAAAGGTGTTTATCATACCATAAAGCATCTCAGTAATTAGAAATTTAAGCACAGACATTTCCTGTTTTTTGAGGGAGAGCTGGAATTTTATCTGCCTTTCTGTTTTTTGCTTCATCAAGGAAGTTCACGCTTATAAGCAAGAAGAACTGAAGCTACACTTTGTTTTTCACACAGTAAGAGGGAATGGAAAATGTGCAGGCAGGCTTGGTCTATAACATTGATTTGTAACCAACAAAGGAAATGTCTACTTATGAGACACAAATCAATGTAACCAGACTGTGAAAGTGCAAACAGAGATGTGAGAAAATTATTTGATCATTACTCTTTCTTTGGAAAAGAGAGAGGGCCAGATTCTGCTCTCATTTATGCGGATGTAACTGCCATGAAAGCCAGAGACTCACCAGAATATTTATGAAGGAAATTTCATTTGGTGTCCTTCTGATGGCTGGAGGTGTAAGGCATTAGAATCAGGAAAGAGGCTAGGTGGCAATGGGAGGCAGAGGAAGGATGCTGTAGCAAAGAAGATATAAACCAGGTTTTGTTATTAATGAGTTGTAGGTACAGAAAATATATTGATGTTCCTTCCCATGCAGAGATGACCTGTGTGAACTGTGCACCTGCTTAATTCAGCGGAAATCATAAAACGGTTTGCTTTAACTTCAGACTTTGTTGCCACAGGGTGAGATATTTCTTTAGAAATGAACTGCTCTCCTGAGAATAATCTAGTCCTGCAGGTTCTAGCCTACAGGGTCCGTTATCTAGGAAAAACACATATTAGCAACAAAAGCCACCATATTTTGAAGATAATAAGAGAATTCAGTGGTTTCAGTCCATTTGGCCTGTTGGCACTACTAGCTGCTGATTTGGAAGCAAACCCCTTTATTCTTTGCATGGATAGTCTTTACAAGGACTTTATACTCTGTAGAGGGATACACTTAGTTGTGCCAATGCCAAATCTCTGGGGTAAACAGCTTCTGAAGCTGTAGTTTGGTGGATCTGGGTCCTAATACTCCATCAAAAACACTGTAGCCACATAACACAAAGTGTTGATCTAGGATAAACTCGCATACCGGTTCAAATGTTTTCAGAACAAATGGATTAACTTCATATGGCAGGCTTTGTGCCAGATCAGATATCACCTGTCTGCGCCACTCTGACTTCAGGCTAGATTATATATCGTCTGTTCTCCCACAGCAACATAAACTCTTGCTAATTTGATAGTAATGTGATCATGTGCCCATGCCCAAAGCAGGTCAGATCTATATTGCTGAGTGATCCAGTGTTAAGGGCTGTGGGCTGATAGTCTGAGTCTGTTCATTAGTGGAGAAATTCCTCTCAACTTCAGCCCACCAAGGCTGAAACAAACCCTCTTCCTTCAGTTGAGCACCTGGCTTCCTTTTATGTTTCAGTCATCCTCTTCCATCAGCAGATCCCTGTGCTCGTAGTGACAGTGGGCTTTCCCCAAATGTCCCCATTCAGCTCCATCAGAGAAGCAGGCCAACATGTGCATACATACCTACCCAGCTGAAAGGCATGGAAAACCAGTCAGAGATAGATGTTTTTATTCTGGTTAAACTACTCTCATTCCTGTGGATATTGTTTTATTTATGTCACAATACAAGATTAAATCAGGACATGGCTTCCCAACGGGCAAACAAGGCGAGTCTGAACAAATGATGTTTTCAAAAGTTTTGGGATAAGAGTAACTTTGAATCTAAAATGTGTGAAAGGAACATTCAGTAACAACAGAAAGCTTAGATTTGTTACAAGTTAAACTTCCCTTTAAAGAAGGAGATGCAACAAGTTCTTTCATCTAACTTTGAATAAACAACAACAACAAAAAACTCTTTTTATTTTTTTCTAACTTCTGAACTGTATTGGGCTTTGAGATGGAGGCAAAACTCTCCATGTTACTTGCCCCCAGCTCTCACATACAGTGAATATTTACCTTTGGGTGCTCCTCGAATCATGATATTTTAAAGTAAATGTCTTTCTGTCTGGGATGGCTCTTATATAATACATGCTGTCATCTGGAGTGAGGCACAGTTGTGCATATTTAGCTGGTTTACTTTGTAATGCGTCATTACAAGTGGCCAAAAACATGGTACAGGAAGTTGTTTGTGTGCTTTTTTTTTTTCATTGCTTATGCAACTCCCAAGCAGAAAATGTTCTAGAGAGCAGATGGTACAGAACAGTCAATTGCAAACTCCATTTTCCAGATGCATAGATGTTTCATGTCTACTTGAAACCAGTTCGGATGGTTTTGTAAACTTGAGACCAATTATTGTTTAACCCTTTGCTCTGCCACTGGTGAAAGTTTCCTATGGCAGCTTCAGACCTAGTAAAATAATCCAAATGCACAAGATATGTTGTGTTTCCAGATGCTTAACTGGAATATGGGACAGTGCTATGATAGAAAATTAAAATATTAATACCGTTTTTCCAGAAGGGATATTACAAGTTGAGCAACTCGTGCATGATTCGTGGTTTCTATTCCTTTCTCTTTCTTTCAACTTTCTAAATAGTATGCTGTAACACTATGGCCAATATCTGAATTTCTTACTGCTTGACAAGGAGATTACTAGATAGTGAAAGCAAATTAATTTGACTTCCTACAGAAAAGGTAAGAACTTCTTACCCTAGGGCAGTAACACAGTCAGCTCATCATGACTGCATGATACTGATAAACTACAGTTTACAACTCAGCAGGTTTCTTGTTTGATTTGTTTTTTTTTCACTTGCTTGGGTCTTTGGACTTTTCACAGTAGGCTTGTGGCTGCTCAGCCATCAGCTTTTATTTGATAATAAATAAAAGTACTAGTCCAACCTTTTCCCCACTTGTACTCACAGAAATCTGTCTGAGATCATATGAGTACTACAGGCTAACTTATTTGGAGGTTATCCAGGAAAGCCACTGTGCAGTTGTTGACCAGTCCGGTCACTTTGTGTGTTCAAACACACTTTAGCTTTAGTTCAGTTCTACTGTCAGGCAGTTGGTGGATCCAAGTTTGTAATAAGCGAGACACTTGATCTCACAATACAGAATTGTTGATGAATATCCACAGATTTTGAAATGCAAATAGCAGTTCCTCCAAAGATATTGCCTGGTTATATGGTACAACTTGGTCAGAAATAGACATAGAACCAGAGTCTCACATCTGATCCATTCAGCCTTTCTGTTTTCAAATACTTCCAACAAACAAGACAATAGCTTTAGAAATAAAAGCTGAAGAAAAACATTTTTCTTTGTTACCCATTCAGTTTTTAACTATTTATTACATTCTCTGAGTGTGAAGAGATGGACCTAAACTGAACTCGCAATTCTGAATAATCCAGAGGTCAAACTGACTTTCCAAATCCCTGACTATGATCCATCTCTTAAACCAAGAGAATATAGCAGTCTGGAATGGCTGAAGTCTGGCTCTTATGTTGGTAACATTGCACAATCCAAACTTAGATGCCAAGGTATGCTGGTTGATGGTAAGAGAGGTCAGAAGGAACTTGTTTCTTTGGAAAACTTGCTTCGAACAGCCTGGAACCTGTTCATCTTCATTTTTCTCTTCCTTTGAAGAGTTTTGAGTTATTTATTAGGCAGAGTCATGATGCTACAATTGATGGACCTGAGAGCACGTTTCTCTACTGCAAAGTTTTGTCCCATTTGGCAAGAGGACAGACAGTTCAATGTCTCAATGAACAGCAGCAATGTTACTGGAAAGAATTTCTTCTCTGGCCTCCTACTGAAAATTTAGAATTTTTGTGAGGATGGTATAATCTTTAGAAACTCCTCCTTTCAGCAGACCACTTGTGGATTGCAGTATAAATAGTATTTTCAAGATAAAGCATTTTTATTGGAAGATCTCATTATTGATTTGCAACATTTCCTATTAGCCTTACAGTAATGAATGAGTTTCATATTTTCCTTCACTCTACCAAGGAGAGAACAGAGGAGAGAAAAACTGTTTGTCAGAACTATGGAAGGTAACAGTTTAGTTAAAATGTGTGCCTTCTCTAAGAGGCAGATGGAGAGCTCATGTCTAGCAAGAGTTAAGCTTTCCAATCAGACTCCAGTGATGGTCTTTGCCATTTAATGCTCTTTCAAAACCCGATGCTGCTGTTGTGTTTTCTTTCTCTCCCTCTTGCTGCTTGGGCTGTGAAGCAAATTGTATGTACTGAACTGGTTTCTCAAGGCAATAAGTGAAAAAAATGGCATTTTAAAATAATAGTTGCCAGATCCTGCAGTTCAGTACTGTCATATTGCATGTTAAAAGCTCTTTCCTTCCCAGAAGTGAGGTGTAAAAAGTAATATGAATATTTGTGTGTGAGTGCATGTGTCTGGGTCTGGGACTCAGACAGATTCCCTACCTGGAAATGACTTGCTATTATTAGATATTCAGTTACCAGGGGTTATGTAAGACAATTGAAGCTCTGTTTTTTAACAGAGACATGATTCATGCTACTGGTAGTAACACTAACCACCTCCAAATGAGACAGAAAGCAGACACAGACAAAAGGCTGAAGAAATCAATGCTGGCTGAACACAGCCATTCTCCTGATACCTTCTCCCTCTTCAGCAGCCCTCAGGTTATCGGCAGCAGAATTTAATGCTAATTCTGAGGTCACCTGGAGTTACCAAGCTGATGCATCCATATCTGTGGCCTTTGCAGGGAGCTGCTGAGGCTGTAGGAGCTGGGACAGGGGATGGTGCTGGACGTGCTTTGCTGTGTACCCAACAGTGTCTCTGATGTTCTGCAGGATGCTGAGGGAGCTATGAGCAGAACTAACATTCCTACTCTATTTTCTCAATTACTCCAGCTGGGAAGGCTGGAACCAAAACAACTTTTGGCTCCACTGCCATTAACGCTTCTACAGTCATTTTTATAGTAATGTGGAGGGAGAGTCAAGACCTGGAGTAGCTTTGAACTTCTGCCAGTATTCTTCATTAGAGCAAATTGTGAAATCTTATCGAACTAGAATAACTGTGAGCTCCCTTGCAGATAATGTTCCTGATCCATCTCCTATGGTACTTCTTGCTGGTCATGGAGAAGATTAGAATATCTGCAAGCTCCTTTTTGATTTTATTTAATGGAGCTGTTTTCTTATGACAGTTTCTGTTGGGAGATAGCAGGAGTAAGGTAGCTGCCAGATTGTTTACAGTTAAAGATCCAGTCTCTTTCTTAGAGGGAAAAAAAACGGGGTTAGGTTCGGAACACCAAAGTGAACACTGATGGGCTGTTTATCTACAGCATGTAACTTCTCAGAAATAAAAGTTGGGGAAGTTGCTGCCAGGTCCCCTCCAACCACTGCCATTCCCTACTATGTATCCTCTTGGAAGACCATATCGTCTGTAAAATTTCATTTCAGCAACATCTAAATCATCCTATATAGTAACTTCTGCTGTCAAGGAAGAAGATGCTAAAGATTTGGAAATGGTCTTCTTAGCACACTGGAGACAGCCCTCCTATGTTAGCAGATCTTATCGAGCAAAAGAGCCAACTGCCTTCAGTTTCATTCAAGAAAGGTTTGAAATAACCAGAGAAATAGTCTTGAAGAGGTTCAGAGGAGAGCTGAATTCAAATACATACCAAGAGTTCGTCATTTGCTAGTACTCCAATAAGAAAAACAAAAATTACTGATATGTTATTTTCCTTAATGCATTATGTTATATATACAGTTGAGAGCAGAAACCACTTCAGCAGCTATTAATGTTAGTAATCGTTCTCCATCAGCCACACTGCATAAAGTTTTAGGAGAAAAGCGTGCTTTAAAAATGGCATTTAGTCATGTCTCTGACCTTTCCTGGCACTTAGTATTTAAAACCCGGATCAGGTGGCACTGACATCTCTACATTTCAGGTAAACTAAAGAAAAATCCTTTTTTGATGCAGCTGATACATAACTTAAAAAAGCAAATAATTATCACAAATATATATCACACCTCAGGACACATTGCTGTCAGTGACTTGACATTTCAAATGATGAGTTTCACAAATGTGCATAACCGTCAGATTTGATTGAATGATGTTTTAGAATAATTCACATGTTCGTCTAGAACTTTTTTCATTGTGTTTTGGCACTGAAGCATGAAACAGGAAATCTACAGTGGGTTTCTCTTTGCTTTTGAGGAAGCGAACGCTTTGATCAGTTCTACGTACTCCAAGGCTGCAGTCAGTTATTCCTCAATGGATAATGAAACCAAAGCCCAGAGTGGCTCTGTTTCTCTGTGGATCCCGTGTGATATTTTATATATAGTTTTTGACATAAATCAAACAAGCTTTCATTTGTACAGTTTGAGGCCAGAGGCAGCAAGCATACAGGAAGAATGGTATGCATATTTGGGAAAACATGTTCATGGTTCTTTTTACCTAGTCTTTTCACTTTGTTGGTTACTGGCTCTTTAATGATTGACTTGCAAGGGAAATCTTCAGAGACTGAAGACAGTCAGCCAAAACATCAACAAAAAAACTTGAAATCATTTGAGTATTTTTTTCCTGACTGTCAGTAACATCATTGTTTAGCTCTGCATTTGGGCAGTGATGAATCTTAAAACTTAAGGAAGATTCCTTGTCTCAAACGTGATCTTTAATCACAGGATCACAGAACTACAGGGGTTGGAAGGGACCTCGAAATACCATTGAGTCCAACCCCCCTGTTAAAGCAGGTTCCCTACAATAGGTTGCACAGGTAGGCATCCAGTTGTGTCTTGAATATCTCCATAGAAGGAGACTTCATAGCCTCTCTGGGCAACCTATTCCAGTGCTCCGTCACCCTTACCATAAAGAAGTTCTTCTGCATGTTTGTATGGAATTTACTAGGTTCAAGTTTTAGGCCATTACTCCTTGTCCTGTCTCTACACACCACCGAGAAGAACCTGGCCTCATCAGTTTGCCTCCCACCTCCCTTTAGATATTTATAAACATTTAGCAGATCCCTCCTAAGTCTTCTTTTCTCAAGTAACCAGATCCAGGTTACCCAACTTTCCTCATATGGGGGATGCTCCAGGCCCTTAGTCACCTTTGTGACCCTCTGCTGGACTTCTTCCAGGAGATCCCTGGCTTTTTTTGAACTGGGGAGCCCAGAACTGGACACAGTATTCTGAATGTGGCCTCACCAGGTCAGAATAGAGGGAGAGGATCACCTCCTTCGACCTTCTGGCCATGCTCTTCTTAATGCACCCCAGGATACCACTTGCCTTCTTGGCTACAAGGACACACTGCTGGCTCATGGCCATCCTGCTGTCCACCAGGACCCCCCGGTCCTTCTCTGCAGAGCTCCTCTCCAGCAGGTCAGCCCCTAACTTGTACTGATGCATGCGGTTATTCCTCCCCCTGGGGCCAGGCTGTACACTTGCTCTTGTTAAACCTCATCAGGTTCCTCCCTGCCCAATATAAATGTAATATAAATCTTCCTCTAGCGAAGGCATCAGTAAATTAAGTAGCAAGTTTCTTCTTCTAAAACAAGTATCATAATAATAATGAGAGAGGAGAATTCCACTAATATGATTGTAGCTGGGGAGGGGAGGGGTAAGTCATCCCATCTTTCTGCTTATCCATTCAATAACTTGATTCTTGCTGCTTGGGAAAAATAGATCTATGAGTAGAAGTTTTATTTACTGGTTTATATTGTTCTGTTTTGTTTTGTTTTGTTTTTGTGACAAATGAATAAAATCCATTTAAATTTATATCTGGCATTATTTTATTGGCCTACATGGAATTATACCATGAATTAATGTAAATATAATCTCATAGTTTCTGCAGACAACAAGCCTTGAAGGAGCAGAATCTGATTGCTATGAATTTTATCAGTTACCATTTTGTATCACCTTCCAAAATTACAGCAATGCAGTTCAGATTTGTGATTAATGAGAAATACAGATGTAGTGGCCAGGCACAGGATACATCAAATGCTATAGCACTGAGACCATGATGGGAGGAGATTACATTAGAATCAGTGCCAGTAGTGTAAAGAGTGTAACACAATTGTACTATGTGTTGAGATTTATTGTCCTCTTCAGTATCTTTATTGATGACCTGGATGAGGGCATTGGGTGGACCCTCAGTAAGTTTGCTAGTTGGCAGGAAGTGTAGGTCTGCCTGAGGGTAGCAAGGCTCTAGAGAGGGATCTAGACAGGTTGGATCAGGATGAGGGTCAACAAGACCAAGCACTGGGTCCTGCACTTTGGCCACAGCAACCCCAGGCAACATTACAGGCTTGGGGCAGAGTGGCTGGAAGACTGTGTAGAGGAAACAGACCTGGGGGTATTGGTTGATGCTTGGCTGAACATGAGCCAGCACTGTGTCCAGGTGGCCAAGAAGGCCAATGGCATCCCGGCTTGTATCAGAAATAGTGTTGCCAGAAGGAGCAAAGAGGTAATTGGCCCTCTGTACTCAGCAATGGTGAGTCCACACCTTGAGTACTGCATTCAGTTTTGGGTCCCTCACTACAAGAAAGACATCAAGGCCCTGAAGTGTGTCCAGAGAAGGGCAGCAAAGCTCATGAGGGGTCTGGAGCACAAGTCTTATGAAGAGTGACTGAAGGAGCTGGGATTGTTCAGTCTGGAGAAGAGGAGGCTTGGGGGAGACCTTATTGCTATCTACAACTACCTGAAGGGAGGTTGTAGTGAGCTGGGAGTCGGCCTCTTCTCTCATGTAACTAGTGATAGGACTAGAGGGAATGGCCTCAAATTGTGCCAGGGGAGATTCAGGCTGGATGTTAGAAAATACTACTTTTCTGAAAGAAGGTGCTGGAATGGGCTTCCCAGGGAGGTGGTGGATTCACCAACTCTGGAGGTGTTCAAGGAACATTTAGTTGTTGTGTTGAAGGACATGGTTTAGTGAGAACTATTGGTGATAGGTTAACGGCTGGACTGGATGATCTTGTAGGTCTTTTCCAATTTTGGTGATTTTATGGTTCTATGACTGTGATTATGTAGTCCCTGCAGCTGGGTAAAAGTACATTATACATTTGCAATTCTGGTTGCTGAAACCTTTTTTTGTGGACATTCAGTACTTTCTTCAGTTCACCAACATCTATGGGAATAAGAGTTTCAGAGTTTACGCTAAAGTATTTGCAAGGACAGCAGTCAATCAAACCACAGCAATGTGTAAGGGAGGAGGAAAAAACTCAGCTCATTCTCTTCGTATGCTTTCATTGTTTTTGTTCTTCCTGAAAAATAATGTCCTTTCAGATTTCGTTTGACATCTCCATGATGTTGAACAGATTCGGAGAAATCACCAATATTTTGACAGGGTTCCTTGGCAATGAAATGTTCATGAAGCTCATCTGTCATGAGCTAATCTGGCTCATCTAGCCAAAGCAGTAGCTTAGGCAAATATATTACTGTAACAATTTAATTTCTACACAGTTTCTTCATCTCGGTGATTACAGTGATGGCAACTCATATTTCAGTGGCAGAAACATTGGCGATAACTGCAGCACAACAATACCTTTGTTTTTCTTATGAGAACCTTGCTTAAGTGGAGCAATACAGTATCATGTTGTCCAAGCACCTTTTTCTTGGTGACAAGGCAATATTCTGTATGCACTGGCCATCTTGAGTGTTCATGGCTTTAAAACCTCCTACCTTCATCCCCTCCCATCAGCCTTTTGAGTTTCATACCATAGTGCTCATGGATTGTAACTTACAGCATCAACATAGAGCTTCTTATAGAATCACAGAATCACAGAATCCTTAGAGTTGGAGTGGACCTTTAAAGGTCATCTAGTCCGAGTCCCCTGCAATGAACAGGGACATGAATGGCTAGATCGGGTTGCCCAGGGCCTGATCCAGCCTTGCCTTGAAAGTCTCCAGGGACAGGGCATCCACCACATCTGTGGGCAACCTATTCCAGTGCCTCACCACCCTCACTGTAAAATACTTTTTCCTTATATCTAACCTAAATCTACCCCCTTTAAGCTTGAAACCATTTCCTCTTGTTCTATCACCACAGACCCTGTTAAAGAGTCTGTCCCCTTCTTTACTGTGTCCCCCCCTTTAGATACTGGAAGGCCGCTATCAGGTCACCTCAGAGCCTTCTCTTCTCCGGGCTGAACAGCCCCAGCTCTCTCAGTCTGTCCTCACAAGAGAGGTGTTCCATCCCTTGGGTCATTTTTGTGGCCCTTCTCTGGATGCACTCCAACAAGTCTATGTCTCTCCTGTGCTGAGGACTCCACATCTGGACGCACTAATCTCAGAGAGGCCTCACCAGCACAGAGTAGAGGGGCAGGATCACCTCCCTCAACCTGCTGGCCATACTTCTTTCGATGCAGCCCAGGATATGGTTGGATTTCTGAGCTGTGAGGGAACGTTGCTGGTTCATGTCCAGCTTGCCATCCATCAGTACTGCCACGTATTTTTGTCAGGACTGAGCTCAATCCTTTCATTCCCCAGCTTGTATTGGTAATGGGGGTTGCCTTGATCCGGGTACAAGACCTTGCATTTGGATTTGTTGAACCTCATGAGGTTCACCTGGGCCCACTTCTCAAGCCTGTCTCGGTCCATCTGGATAACATCCTGTCCCTCTGGTGTGTTGAGTGTGCCCCACAGCTTGGTGTCATCAGCAAATTTTCTGAGAGTGCACTCAACCCCACTGTCAGTGTCTCTGATGAAGATATTGCAGAGTATCGGCCCCAGCGCTGACCCCTGCAGGACATCACGCATCTCTGATCTCTGTCCAGACATTGAGCTACTGACAATCATTCTCTGGACTCGATACTGCAGGCAGTTCTTTGTCCATTGAACAGTCCAACCATCAAATCTGTATCTTTCCAATTTGAAGAGAAAGATGTCAAAGGCCTGAAGTCCAGATAGACGACCTCGGTGGCTCTTCCCTTGTCCATTGATGCAGTGACACCATCATAAAAGGTCACTAGGTTGGTCAAGCAGGATTTGCCCTTGGTGAAGCCATGCTAGTTCTACTGTATCACCTTCCTGTATTCCATGTGCCTTAGCATAGCTTACAGGAGGATCTGCTGCATGATCTTTCCTGGCACAGAAGTGAGGCTAATAGGTCAGTAGTTCCTGGGGTCATTCTTTTTACCCTTCTTAAAAATGGGTGTGATGTTGCCCTTTTTCTAGTCCCCAGGGACTTCACCTGATTGCCACGATGTTTCAAATATCATTGAGAGTTGCTCAAACTGCTTTTATTAATAGTAGGTATCTAGAAAATGAGCACCTAAAACTCAACAACACTAGCAGCGTACAAGGACCACCCAGAAATCAGTCTGTTCCCTGGAAGATTTATGTAGGTGCAGTCCCACTGAGCACAGAAGGTTTACTCTGAATTTAAAACTAGTACTAGTAAATAAATGGTCTTACATATTTGCCTCAGTCATGCCCTGCTTTAGTGAATTGTTTTGGAAAGTATGCAGTTTCATTGAGCATTCAAATACAATTGTGACGGCTCTGTTGTAGGAATATAGAGAATTCTTTGTTATTATACACAGCAATATTTTGTCAGAATAATTTAAAAATAATAACCATGTATGTGATTGTGCAGACATCCACGTACATATGGTTGCCATATATATGTATACCAAACTATATGTACAGCAGCATTCTCTTTACCACCAGTGAGAAGACAGCTCATGGTCTGACACACTGTCATGGTTCAGTCTGGCCCTGTAGCTTTTTTTGTTCATGTCGATGTCTGCCATAGTGTTACACTGGCCTTGCAGTGATGTACTTCTGCTCTGATTAAGTCTCCCAGTTACTGATGAAACATTGCCTCTTCCAGGTGCCAGTTTTCTTCACCATTTCAAATCAGGCATGCAAAGTCCCAATAAATACCTAACACTACTTTACTAATTAGCAACAAAGAAGAGTTCAGCAGGGGCCCCCTTCCTCTCTTGGTTCTTTCTGGTGAAGCAGAAGAAGCATCCTTTGACTCTGCTCTCTGGTCTCTGAGGTTTGGCTCTGCATAGGTATCATCTAACTCACTTCTCTGCAAGAGTTAGGTTTATACACCTGACACACCAAGCACAGTGAGATCTTCACTAGTGAGAGAATAGGCAGCACCTCAATATATTTGCTAAATGGCAGAGAACATTTCCCAGAGTTCACAGTTGAGGCTTTGTATGACAGCCTAGGGCAGGAGAGGCCATTCAGCACAGGGAGCAGAGGAGAAGGTTGGTAGACAAGTTGTTTGTCCTTTTGGACCTTAGCTCTTAAGAGTAGTTAGCTGGTGCATTAACAATACCACTTGCAAAATAGTGAGAAATCTCAGCAAGATTCAGCAGATGAAAGTGATACCTAGAAAATGCCTTTTTCAAGTGCCAAATTCAAGCTGAAGAAAAGAGTTGTCTGTTAAAGGAAGAGGAATTTTATACTCTCAGATAAAAGAGAGTGAGGGAAGGGAAAAAGAAACAGATACAGAAAAGTCGTAGAGAGTGTGTGAGACAAACACTGGGAACATGATGTAGGCATTGCTACAAACTACATTGCTATTCCAGAATTCAGTAAAAACCCCTGGGACTTCAGGGAGAGGTTTTTTCTGTAGTATTTTTGAAAATATGCCCCTGTTGGAAATTGGCCTTTAGTAGGCTAGAGCAGTCCAGCCTCTTTAAACAGACTTTCTGCAAATGTCTAATCCATTAACAATTTAATTTCTGGATTTCAGACCTAATTACAGATAGTGGACATACAGTGTTTCCAGCAGGGTACAGCAGTGAACAGTTTCCTCTCAAAGATGAAGGTCTGACTGTTGAGAAAAAATTGCGCTATTCTGACAGCGTGACCTGTGCTGGTAAATGTTTCTGCTTTCTGTGGCATGCATTCTAGCCTCCACTGAGAAGGTGTTTTGTGAACAATCACTCATCTTGATCTCTGTTTAAGGCACTGAAGTTCGGTATCTACAGGTAGCCGACATCCTACCTTGTTCACTTAACATAAATGCTGCAGTCTGTCCTAGGCAAAGGATGTGCCTTCTTTTGAAAAAGGATCTGGAATCAACCGCCTCATGCAACAAGTTGACTTCCGAATCACGCTTGTTGATGGCTAACACTGCTGCTCACATCTTTTCCTTCTTGTTGCTGCTTTAAAAGTATCACCTAAAATGCTACTCCTGGAGAGAAAAAGTGGCCACAAAAGAATTGCATTTAGCCTAGGCAGCTTAGTCTGAAAAATATATCCATGATTGTGAAAGCGTCATTTAGAATTGACCCAACCTTACTCAAGAGACCTGTACAATATGTGGATTAAGATCAAACGTGCTTACTTCTGTGGCACTAGCAAGTTCTTATTTTCCTTTGCCTCACGATAGACTGTGCTGTGCCAGTGCAGCAAATAATAATGAGGACTAAGCTCACAAGAAGCTCATCTTTTAATTTTTTCATTACCAGGGATCACACAGAAAGCAGAAAGGAGCAGACTTTCCCTGAAGATACCAGAGAAAAAAAGTATTACAGGGATAAAATAAATAGCAATTAACTAAAATATTGAGCCTTCTTGATCTGGACTCGCTAAGAGAAAGTAACAGAAATCTATGGTACCAGGTCTCAAGCCCATACACAAAGAGAAGGAGCTGTTCCGCTGATTGTCTTGCACAGGTCGGACTTGTGGGTGCTCCTAACAAATATGAAATAATGAGAGTTTGGTGATATCTCTGAGTGGAAGGGGTGGAATTAGAGGCTGAGACAGAATTGCCTACAAGAATTGCCCTAACAAAAAGGAATAAACCCGGAAAAAGCAGAGTTCAGGACTGAGCGCCAGCAGGAAATTGATGTTGATAATATTTCGGTCAGCTGTAAAGGAAATACTGTGGTGGTGTGTTGCCTAAAGATCAGAGTCAGGCCAATGCTTGCTTATGTATGTTTTAAGTAATAGAATATGACAGATCACATCAGATCAATGGTGCTGATTAATGAACAACTATGGAAAGGTAGCAAATGAGATGAAAGATTCAAGACACAAGTTTGAGGGAGGAGGAGGAGGGTCAATTCATCAGAATATGGAGTTACGGTCTCGGATCCCATTAATCATTAGCATTATTATGTAAAGTACCATATTTTCTGCTGACATTGTGCCCACTGCATCTCCACTGAAGCCACTATAGAAATTGATCTGAAGTGTACATCTTAAATTACGATCTGTAGTACATCAAAGCTATCGTAAAATAGACATTCCTTAATAAAAACAGTAATACTGTTACTTACACTCTTTAAATTAGTTAAAACTTGGGAAGTGTAAGGTGGAATGAATGTGAAGACACATGAAATGCTAAAGTTAGTATCATTCATGAAAATATTAAAGAGGTAACAGTCTGCACTTCTGGAATGCATTCATCCAGAAAAATTATCCTCTAAGATCTTAATTAAGAACACAGTACTTCATGGAGCAGAGGAGTTAATGTTTTCCTTTTCTGAATAGAGGAGTACACTTAGATCAGGGAAAAGTGACTTAACCCAGTGTCACACATCCCATTCCTCTGCTGTCCTGTTTGTGTCTCTTTTTACCCAGTCTTCTCATGGTCAAAAATTATTTTTCTCTAATTTTTCTGTAGCTAGATTATGGCTTTTAGAACACGTTGGAGTGTTTCCTTGTCTGTTAAGCTTCACGTGTCTTACGAAGCACCATCAGCATTGCTGATTTTATGTGCTTAAAATGAACCTAACAACTGTGGATGATCTCAGTGCTTTATGTTCATCACATCGGAGGAAAAGAGATGCATCTTCCCAAGCCATAGAAAAAACGATGGGGAAAAATGGAGATATTCTAAGTGCTTATTTCCACAGGGGGTTTGGTGTGCAGATTTTATAGAAGACTTTGAACAGCCCATCTCTAACAACTTGTCTCTCTGACCCTTGATGTCAAGCCAGATTGAGTGCTAGGCAGCACTGCAACAGAGAGCCACTTGGATTGGAATCCCAGCGATTGGAAGAAAAATAAATGACACACAAAGAGAGATGTGACAAAATATGCAGGATTAGTACATTCAGTTCCTTAGACTTCTCTTGTGTGAAATTAGGAGTGAAGTGAGCAGGAGTTCTGCTGAAGTAAAGACTGAAGACCCGATCCTGTGATTTTTCTGCTTCTAGTGCAAGTTAAAAATGCATGTCGACTGAAGTAGGGGGCAGTCTTCAAGCCATGTAGGATTTATGCCTTAAAAATAGGAGGAATAGTCAGATAAAAGACAGACTGATGTGTGCAAAGTGGATACAAGAAGTGAGGTCAGTGTTAACAGAATAGGTGGAGCACATATGGAAGTGGAAAGGAGAGTCTGAAAGTAAGCCATGCTGAGTGTTAGCAAGGGCTTCAATCTGCAGAATCGCTGGGCATTACTGCACCTTTGAAATTCAACCCTTTGTGCTGGTCAAAGGTGTCACTGTTTCATGAAGTTCTTTCGAGCTAACCTGATGCTGGCATATGGTTCCTCTCCAAGCTCCGGTGAAAGTCAGAGGTCCAGGCTGAGCTGAGGATTTTTTTTTTATGTTTAAATTTTCTAAATCTGCAATTCAAAGCAGGCTTCAAAAAGGGAGAGTCCAAGAAAATGGGAATCAATGAAAATGTTTTTTGAGCCCCTGTGAAGTGTAGTTGCCAGGTTTTGCGTAGCCTGTTGAAATGAGTATGTAGCATATATCTCAGTTTCCATTAAATATCATCATTACAAAATGTGTAGATTGAACATAAAACTGAATGTATATTTTGTGAAGCACATTATTACGGTGTCATCTGAAATCCTTCATTGTGTCTGCTGGCACTCATTCCAGTGTTCCTGCTGCACTAACAGTGGGGTTTTTTTTATTGTGTTGCATTTACAGGCATAAATTCCAGCTTGCACAGTGACATTAACTACCTGTGAAATAACAATTACATCTCGTATCATTTTTTGTTCACCTTCCTGATTTCTTTGATAAAGCAAATATTTGCTTTTCTTGTCTGATCGGAGTAGGCAAAATTATTTATTCATGGAAATAGCACCACTGGCTTCACTGTGGGTAGGACTGAATATGCTGATGTCCCAGGAGTTCCTTGCATAAGTGAAGTGAGCAAGATTTCATTCTGTCTCTGGATGTTAACTTCAGAAATACTTCCAACATCCACAACAAGCCACCCAAAGATTATAAGAAGTTAGTAAAGGAGGAGTTCTGTTAGTCTAGCGAAGGATTCCGGTCCCCCCAAAGATGTAAATACTCCCAAAAACTTAGGTCTGGGTGGTAAAATCACCCTCTAATAAATATTGGAGATGTGGTTTCTCTTCGGATTTGTTCCTGTATTAATCCATTGAGTCCAGCTCCTTCTTTATCTCACAACATTTCATCCATAAAGCTGTTCCTGAGCTGAACCTTCACTAGAAGGCTGACAATAAGATATTTCACTGCTCTCACTGCAGTGGACCTGGTGGGAGATGAGTGGAGTTTTTGCTTTGATATGAGCCATCGCTTTTGTGATACAAAGACAGCAAAAGAAGTGAAGGTTTTTTTTTCTTCTTTTTCCTACCTTTTAGTTTTGAGGAAATGTTCGTCGCTGCTCTGAACAGGACTAGCCTTGTTCTGATGAGATGCGTTTTAGTGCCAAGTTTGTGCTAGCTCTCCATTGCTTTTCCGTGCTCATGCCATCAGAGTGAGCAACTTCTCAGCAATGAATCCTACTGATAGCGTTTTGCTGGCTAGCCCTCCCTGTCCCAACTTCAACAGAATAGGTCGCATGGGCAGTCTGTGGAAGCTGGGAGCTGATTCTGTTGTCATTTACAGCTGGGGCTGGAGAGACTGAACAAGGCTCCAGCCAGCTATACTGACAGTGGAGAAAGCCAGTTATCATTGCAGCGAGTTTTCTTGCTCTCAATAAATAATTATTATTTCCCCCCTGACCTTTCCTTTTGATTCTTTCTGTTGCAGACACAGCCTCTCTCTGTTCCCTGCCCCAATGAACGTGTGCACTAAGTCCAAGGCTTGGAGTAATTTACCTGAGGAGTGATACCATTTGGAAACCACTGTAAGTATATTTTATCTCTTATAAAAGACTGCTTGTTTCAGCAAAAGAAAAAAAAAGGAAAAAAAAGGACATATTTAAAAAATAAAACAAAAACAAACTGCAGCACCTGTGAGCATTACTGATGAGTGTAAACTGAGTTTTTGCTTTTGAAATTTAAAAGGAAATATGTGGGCAAAAATATGTCAATAAAAAACTGTTAAATATTTAAGTCATAGACTCAGAGCATAGTTCAGCAATGGCTGATGTGCTTGTGTCTCTTAGTTTGGCAGGTTCTACTTGCTTACTGCTCTAGTTTGTGCTGTTCTAGTCGGTTCATCCATGTTTGTCTTCAGAGTGTTTATCTTCTTTTTATTCTTATTACTTTTTAATGAGACACCTTTCCTCTTGCTGGTGTTTCATGCGTTGTGGATTGAATTTGCTACAATTCCTTAAAGGTTTAAGCTATTTTTTCCAGGCCTCAAGTCATCTCTAATTTGGGCTGGAATTTCTTTAGGCCATTGCTATTCGGTAAAATTGGCTGGATTATATAAGTAGAGTTGCCTGAGATTGTAAACAATTTTGACTTTGTGTTGTGGTTTTATTATACTCTGAAATGATCAACTTCATGTTATCTGCATTGTTGGTTTTCCCTGTAGACCTCATAGTTCTGATTTGCTGTGAACAGTTCTCAATGCATGCCCATACTGTGGCAGTGTTGCTGTGGCCAAGGTGCTCCGGGGGGTGTGAGGCAAGTTTTGTAGGCAAGGAGTAACTTCTTTGAGGTTTGTGGTTTAGGTGGGGAAATGGACAAGTTGGGGGGCAGATCAGCTTTACTTCAGGTCTGGAACAGACTCAGCAAATTTCAGTCTAAGTTTAACTTAATCTCTGAGTTTAACTTAATTATGTTAATCAGTCTCCTGTAAGGGATTTTGGAGTTTATTTCACTTTTCTGCGTTGATTAAATTTTCCAGGCTTTTATTGCATGAGAACATTGGGCCTCTCTTGTCAGCTCTCCATGCCTCCTATTCTTGCTTTTCAGTGTTCTGCTGGGATTTCCCTTTCATATTACATTTTATGGCGATGTTTTCAGGAGTTTGTGTTTTCCACTGTATGACACAAACTTGCAATCAGAGATTTTAAACAAACTGCCAGTCATGTAGCTGTAACAGCATGAAGATCAATGTGGCTGCAAAATCATCAGAGAAGCCGTGTGAATATTCAGACAGTCAGTCTGTGCAGGACTTCTTACTGCTGAAGCAACACTTCTGGCAGGAAAATTGGGATGGCTTAGGTTGTTTTAAAGCAAGATTGTCTGCGGAAGCTTCACTCATGGTTTTTCTCTTCAGTCACCCTGAATTTTGAGGTGAGGGCTCTGGGCAGATATGGCACCTGTGTTGGGCCTTTTTTCTTTTTTTTTTTTCTTCTTTTTTTTTTTTTTAATATATATATATTCAGTGATTATACTCATCTCTCTCTCTTCCACTCTGTCAGTTTCTAAATATGTATTGTCAATGTCACGTCTGGAAGAGACACAACACTGGCAGTGATAAGCACTGATATCAAGAGCTGTGTTAGTCGTGTACAGACAGAGGAAGAATGTGCAGCACAACAGTCGGGGAAAAATACTGCTTAAAACCAAACGTGAACTGTTTTCACACCTTTATATTTTTAGGATCTGAAAAGCTAGGGTTTTAAAATTATAGATAGTCTGTGTGAATTACTAAGATTAGAGACACCAGTGAGTTAAGTACCTGGCTTGGACACTGAAGGCATCTCTGACCTGAGGGCAGTTACTGGAAGGTGACGTCATATCTTCTAAGAGAAATAATGCCAGGGACATGGATGGGTAAACTCAACCAGCAGCAGCACTTGTAACATCAGCAACCTTGTGGCATATTCCCTCCATGCTCTTTAGTATGCGATGAACAAAGGTCTGGTTAGTGACCCAGCCCTCCCTGTATTCAGAGGCTGAAAACTGCCTCATTATTGTTCATTATGTAGCATTATCCTCATACAGTCACATTATCATAGCTTCCCTTGAGAGCCAGGATGCTACTGTGTGTTCTGCACAGCTACACAGGATCTAAGGCCTGTGCTAATTTGTTCACTGCTAACCTGGTGTCTCGGCAGGACAGAAAGCTGCCCTCTCTGTAAGGGTAGGTTCAAGCATTAGTGGTAGCCACCCTGTGAAAAGCACTTGCAGCTCTACAACGTAGATTGCCTGTTTTAGGGAGTTTGGACCTGATTTAGGGGTTCAGCTGTGAGAACACAGTAACCCATCACAGAGAAATCCATTCTAAGCTCAAGCAATGGTTACGAGAGCAATGCAAAGAAATTGTGTGCAGAGCACGTGGAGGACTGGGGGCAAGAAGGTTGCATACATGAGTGGCAGCAAGAAGAGGTAAGGTTAGCAGGGGTTCTAAAGGCATTCCAAAGCTCAGTGGTGGCAACGTTTCTAGATAACTCTGAGGCTAGGATATCCAAAACATTATGTTCTGCCTTCAAATTAAGCAGAAAGGATCCTGTCCTACTTTGCAGCCAGTGCCATTACTGCAGTAAATGTCACACTGTGATTTCTCACCCATTTGAGACCTCGGTGTGTGATACTGTAGCATTGAGGTAGATGGAAAGTAGGGAATACCTCACTACAATGAAGACAGTGACAGAGAAGTTTTGGGAAGCAGAAATAAAAAGCTGTGAGGAATTCCTGTTTTATACAAGACCTAGAAATCACTAATGCACGCAGTTTAGTTCAGGAATGTGGCTGCAGTTAGGCTCATATTAAGTATTAAAGAGCATGCAGTTAAGAAAGAAAATGTATTTTAGATGGTGTAAGTGAACATAATGAGAAGTAACACAGTAAAAACAAAGGAATGCTGAAAATTAATACCAACAAAAGAAAAGTACCTGAACATGGAATGTAATTTAAAGAGATGAGTAGGTAGGATGTTTAGAACTGCTGAATAAACTTCTTATAAATCAGCAGTAAATAAGAAATCTGTAGTGACTCTTCAGATTCAGATTATCTTGGAAGGGTCAGTGTCATTTCTGTCCCTGGCTTCTGGGAGTCTTTCCATCAGCTTCGTATACAGATGCGCCCTTCCTTTCTTTGCCATGTAGGCCTTCTGCTGTCCTTCACTAGAAGCAAAGATGATATATAGCTTTCTGATGGTTTTCAGGAGGAGTGCAGTATTTGGAAGGGCTTGTAGTGCACCTAAGTGTGAAGAAGGAGCTCAGAAGATAACTGGAGGTTAGACCAGATTGCTGTGCTCCAAAGGCAAATTCCCAAGTCTTTTGCAAATATTTTCAACTTTCATTGCCCTAAGCAACAAGTATATTGCAAACTTCTCATTTGAGTTAGTCTGTAGAGGAGGACTTACTCACATGAACTCAAGTAACAAGGTAGGCTGACTTTCTCAACAGAAATAATCACATGAGGCTGACAATTAGTAAAGTCCAAGGATAAGCAGTTATACTTTGGGAAGGTTCTACGATTAATATTTATTGCATGCTTCATTCTCATGCCTATCCCCGTGCTTCTATTTATTTTATCTTTTTTACATAGCTAAGACAAGTCATACTCTTCCACAGTTAGTGTCCCATTTTACCTCTGGAGCACAGAGATTTATTAGAGAGCTCGCTGATGGAAGTGTTCATAGAAGAACTGTGCAATCAGAGAAGAAATTAGGTTGGAAGGGTCCTCTGGAGGTCCCTAGCCCAATTCCCTGCTCAGAGCAGGGCTGACTTCCAAGTTGGATCAGGTTACTCAGGGCCTGGTTCAATTAAGTTTTGAAAATCTCCAAGGATGGAAGTGCCACAACCTGTCTTGTCAGCCTGATCCGGTGCTTAACAACTCTCCCTGTAAAGAATGTAGCAATAAGATAGCAATATAGACTTTGTAAATGAACGATGCATGAATATTTAATTAGAACATATAGGTGAAGATCGTCGCAATAGGAGATTTTTGTATGGGAGATAAGGTAGAACAAAAGGATAACAATATACTTAGAGCAATTGGAGCTTTTTCCTGGTTTTACCTATTTTCTTTAGCTGACAACTGCAGTCTGATGTTGCAGACTGCAGAAGAAGAACCACATTTGAGTTTCTTCATAGGCTCTTTCCCTTACTGAGATTTCCTCATGTGGAGGCCTGCATTCCCTTCAGGTAGTAGTGAGGCGCAGCACATGCCTAAACAGCCTAAGAGAAATGGAGAGCTGCTGTGGAAAGGTATTGCATTTAGTGTCAGTCAGCACCACTGCTTCTCCTCCCATCCTGTTGAGTACAAGTCACCACACTACAGGGCTCTAATATGGAAAAGTGATGGTGCAAGACCACCTGCAGTACATAGTGCCGGTCTGAAAAAATGTAGGTTTGGAAAGGAAGAAGCAGGAGATGCTGTGTATAGCTTCACTGGTGTCATTTTTATTTCAAGTACAAACGAGTTCTGGGCAGCCAATGCAGGATCAAAATGGATTAAAGGTAAGCCTTGGTCAGTGCTAGGTCTAACAACACACTCTGGCTGTGCTAGCAGCCTACAGGCAGTGCTTGCTCAGCCTGAGCCCCTACCCTACAAATAACAGTACTGTCCTTCTCAAGGGAGGCAGCCTTGTGTGGGGATTGAGCTGGAGCCAGAGGCCGTACTCCAAGTGTACAATTTGAGCTAACCCTGGACTGAAAACAGACCTTTAATACGAGAGCTGAGCTTCCAAATGCACTCAGAGTCTAACTCTATGTATATCCTTTGCTGCCTGGACAAAAGCCATGCTATCTGAAAGCCTCTTGGGTAGCAATGCTGTAAAAAACCACTGATTTATACACACTGCAGTATCCAGCATGTGCTGGGTGCACGTGGGAGAGTCATGGGGTCAGGACATGATACGTGTGAGGGCGTGCAGTGGAAGTCACCAGAGTTAGTATGCCAAGGAGCTACACAAACTGCTATGAACAAAACACAGGCAGTCTGTAGGCTTTAAAATATACATGCTCACGTGCAAGCTGTGCATCTCATGCATGCTCAGCTATGTAGCAAGAGGTGGATCTTGGTGACAGGATGGGAAACAGACGGAGGGATGCCAGAGCTTGGAGTGACAAAAAATGCTATGTTTACTCTTCATGAAAAATATGCTTTTAAATGCTTTCATCTTCCTTCTGTTCAAGACAAAGTAATCCGGTTCAACCCTTAGCTGTACCTTTGCAATTTTAAGTAAGGTCCACTTTGTCATCTCCTATCTGTTACCGTTTCAATCTGATTTGACGTTGGGCCATCTTATTTTGAGCATATTGATTATATACGTGGAGAATGCAGCAGCCTGTGCCCCTTGTCTGTGGTATATCTGCTGTGAGAAATTTTAGCCTCATTACTCCAGAACACATCGAGGCTTTGATGATCAGCTTTGTTTTCCCTAAAATCTCCCCTGCAAGACCTAACAGCAGACTTTCTGAGCAAGAGGGAAAACTTGGGGTCATTTGGGCAGTTTAGGGATTCCGCCGCTGTGTGCACATTGCCTTAACTCCTGCAGTGCCTCAGTTTCCCCCCTTTTTTTAACTCCCCACTTTTCCTTCACCTTTTGATTCTGCTCGGCCTGTGGGTTGTTACAGGAGGGGGACGTGGTTTGTTTATTTCTTTTATGCTCGTTTAACTTTTTTTTTCTCCTCCTTTCCTTCCTTTCTTGCCCGAGCTTCGGCCGAGGTGACGCCGCCGGGTACGGCGGCTGCTGCCCCCCAACGGCGGCCAGAGGGAAATGGCGGCGGGTCCCGGCGCGGGCCCCGGCCCTGCCCCCGGCCGGGCGTGCCGCCCTTATATAACGCCTTTATGTAAGCGCCCGGGGGCTAAAAAGCTCCGGGTTCTGGCGTGTCAGCCATAGGCTGTCCTAGGTGGGATATGGAGAGCAGAGCGTGTATGGGGAAGGAGCCCCTGGATGTCCATGCAGAAGACCTGCTGTGTGAATCAGAGCCTGCCACATCCATTGTTTGTGCCTCAGTTTCCCCACCTGTGAAATGGATGCGGCAATCACTACCTGCTTACAGCTTCTAATTCCCTCTGTTTACAAAATGCTGCAAGGAAGGAGGCTTTGAGGGCTCGCATGCGTTGTGCTCACAGTACGTTGTTTCAGGCTCCAAAACTTAACACTTTACTGAGGCGACCTCTGCATCTCAAAATTACTCCAGTGCTTTTTTCTACAGAAGAAGTCTTTTCTCTGATTCGCGTTGAACTGGAAACTTGCATATTTGTTTGCTTTTCAGACAAATCTATTACGTTTCTGTTTAAGTCTATTCAGAATGCTACAGCCTTGGTTAATATTTGTCAGACGGAGTTCCGACTGTCTAAACCGCTGGGATGAGTTTCGCTTTATATGTCATCAGTAGGGGCAGAATGAGGAGCTTCGTGCTTAGCCTCTTTGCTGTAATACAGTCTCAGGGCCATTGCATCAGAGTCAAAACAAGGAGCAGCTTGTTTCCAAACAAGAAGCATGGAGGAGAGTCTTCTCTGCCTCCCTCCCTGCAAGGGAAAGGAGAGGAGGGAGGGGGGTGAGAGGGGGAAAAAGAAAGTTATCTTTAACAGATTCTAAAAATGCCTTTTCCCAAATATGCAGCCAGTCCCTTCAAAGGTCTCTTTGTTTATTTTCAGGAAGAAACCCAAGACAGCTGAAAACCAGAAGGCGTCTGAGGAGAATGAGATTACTCAGACGGGTGCATGCAGCGCCAAGCCAGGCCTTCCCTGCCTGAACCTTGAAGCTGTTCCGTCTCTGAGCCCGGCCCTCATCTACTCACCACATTCACCAACAAACTTACACGCACACACAGGGTCATCTGATTGTGAGTACACCAACGCACTGCTGGGTTGCAATGGGGTTCTTGATAGCATGTTCTTTACTGTAGATGAGGCTTTCAAGCCAGTTGGATCTTCTTTCCATAATGGCACAAGCAAGACTTCCTCAGAGTTTACTTTTTCCCTTCTGTGGGAATTAACTCAGAAAAAAAGAGTGTTTTGTGATAAGGTCATGATAATGCAATCAGACAAAGGAAGCGTGTTGATGGGTCAAGTTGCTGGCTGCTCCTACTTCTTACGAAGCAAAAAGGGAAGATCCTTTGAGCATGACTCCTTCTAACTGGAACTGTAGTTAATTCTCTCCAGATAGTCACATACTTCTCATTGCCCAAGCATATCTACTGACTGGAATTTTCAGCCTATTATTGTATTGCAGTGTTTGGCTCTAACACACTGCCTTGTAAAGGATTTCTACTTTGACAGGGAGGAGTGTTTCTATGGAATGAATCAGATTCAATATGTGAGAATCTGGGAGATCTTCGTAGACCTGTGTGATTGTACTAGTTTAAGGCTCGTGTTTTCAGTGCATTCACTTTCAGATTACTCAGCACGGGTTAATTGGCTTTTTTTTTTTTTTTTTTTTTTTTGAATGTTCATTTTGTTCTTCTCCCCTCCTCTTCCCCACTTCCAGCCCTCTTCCCTCTGCCCCCCTTGGTCCCCCTGAAAAAGAGGACATGATTAAAACTGGATTTTGGAATGTCAGCACTTATCCTGTCAGGTGTCCAAAGCAGTGTCATTTCACAATGGTCCATACCTGAAAGTCTCTTGGGCAGGAACATGGAGGATGTTGTCAACCTTATCATTCACTAGTTATATAAAACACAGTTAACCTCTTCTGTGGTGATTTTAGGACACTGTAAAACTTACAAGGGGGAAAAAAAGGAGAAGGAATCATAGAATCATAGTAGGATGATGATGCTGGGTTTCAAGAGCTCAGAAGCCAATCAGACCTTGCAAAGGCATGTAAAAAAATCAGGGCATGACAATAAAAAATCAGATTAAAAAGTATGTGTATATATATATATATATTTAAAAATCTCGCCTCAAGGCCAAGCTTGGAAGCAGCTGGGTTATAGGGATCATCACTATCAAAATCACTTTGGCTGCAATTCATTCCTGCTGGCTTCTGACTGTATTCATTATGAGCTTCTTCTAGAGATCTTGATTTTAGTAGAACTGATAAAAACATTGGGAAGGATTTCCTAAATCTCACCTAGTGATCTGAGGAGAAGAAAGAAGTGTGAAGCAGTTGAGCAGCAGGCAGCATGCAATTTGGTATATGTAAGAATTCTCTTCAAATTGGAGATGTCAAACTCTTTGTTAAAGCTGGGGTACAATTTTGTCTTGTAATGTTTTCTAAAAACAAAAGTCTTGTAAGAAGATGCAAAAAATGAGCAGAACAACAAGAAAAAATAATCCTTATTTTCAAACAAAGAATCTCTTTATCCCATTCACAAAGATGAAAGAGTTCATTAGTAAATGGGATTTGAAACCTCACACTGATGGTTTTTGACAGTACAAATAGAAACCCATGAAAGCAACCTTAGGACAGAGGCCAGCAGGAATTGTAGAGAACTCAGAGAATGAACTCCTGCTTTTGCTTTCTGAGGTGGCCAAGTTCAGGGGTGAGGAATATTGGTGGAGGGCAGCATGAAGAGGTGGAGCATGCTACTTTTCATACTCTTGTTCTATGGACAAGCAGTCTTTTAGACCCCCAAGATTTTGATTTCCATAAATCACCTTCCACTCCAGCTAAATTCACAGTGCCAATTGAAAGAAAAACTTCAAAACCTAGACTAGATGTTCCTTTCACATTGAAGTCATTTTTTTGAAAAAGGATGTTTAATAATATTCTCAGCATTGAAGTTGTTCAATCTCAGAAGCTGTTGAAATCTAGTTCCCAAAATACAGTTAGAGTCCTACAAAAATTCAAGAAATGCTAAAAACCTCTTGTGGTGTTGATCTGTTAGTTGATTCCTTGTGCTTTGAAACCACTGGAAAAGCTCTCACTATTTATGATGGGTTATAACCTTCATCAGGCTGTATTTGTTTGGGGCAGTATGCCTATAATTAATGTTTGGCATGTTCTTGCGAAATATCAGTGCCAGTTTCTGACATGAAGATAAAATGAGGCAGGATGAATTTATGCTCGCATATTTACTACAGCTGTTTACCACAGTATGCGGTATTTTTTAAAATGTTATTTCAGTCCCTACTGCTGGAACACATTGATTGACCCAAGCGATTGGCATTTGTAGTTCCCAATATTTAAAAGTAGGCTCCCTGTCATTACAAACTCCTTTCCTTTACCTCTTGCCTCCCTGTCTTTTGGACTGATTCTTTCCTCTCACACTGGAACACCTCCTTTTGCCCTTCTCTTTCCCTCCTCTCAGAATTATGTTGCCATATCTGTTTTTTCCCCTCAGCTTTTGGACCCGCAATCACGTCTTCCTCCTTCAGGCCAGCAGTGCTTCCTGTCCTTCCCTATGACTTCTCGACAATACAGCACTGTTTCTTATCCCTTTTGCCCAGACCACTATACAACCTCTACCCTTGTGACTGAGCAAATTATATTTCATTCTCAAATGGACACTTTTTACTCTGGTGGGATGTTTTCTAGAGGATGGCAAATATTCTATATATAAACTGGAATTAGACAGGATGTTTGATGAGAATTGTTTCATGCAAAATACCAAAAACATCCAGAAAAAGTCAGCATGTAGGGTATTTCCATTCTTGGAAAAGTGTACTGATGTCCAGATGGCTCTGTAAGTCCTCATTTATGTATCTGGAAAAAAGTCTTTGATTTTATGGACCACCTATTCAAATCAGCTTGAAATCTTCACTGACCATTTTGCATGCACAATCACTAGTGCTTGGCAGAAAACATCACCACATTTATTATGAGAGATATTCATAAGCCAGTCTACTTTGAAAAATCAGGGTGCTTTTGGAATGATTCAGACCAAAATACTTTGTCCAAGCATAGAAAATAAAAACTCTGTAATAGCCATCTGCTCCTCAGCCATAAAGGCAGAGGTGAAGAAAGCCTAAGCGATAGACTGAACGCCAGTCTTACTGAAATGAGTTCTTAGTGGGGGGAAAAAATGTATATATGTAAAAGTGGTGTGTGATACACAGTATATATAGAGCGTAAGGCAGTATGCTCTACATGCTGTCTCTTGTGCTACTTCTTCATAATGAAGCAGGATTGTTTCTGACCATTTTAAGACTTTGGATTTGATTATATTTCCAATGCAGCTGAACCCTTGAAGCAAAATCCAGAACTTGGGAGACATTGTGTCCATTCCCAGCTTTTTCAGTCTTGGGAAATGCATGGTCAGGCAATGCAGTTGTAGAAAGAGGTCACAGGAAGAGGTACTTCCTGAGGTAACTGTTTCCATGTGGGACTTGGCAGATAGAAATCACCGCTTTGAATTAATCTGGAATCAAATCATAGACTGAGCTGATAGAGCTCCAAATACCTCTAGGTACTCAGCTGTCACAAACAGATGTAGCTGCTTGCTCAGAAGAAAGGTGTTCATACAAAAAACTACAGTCGAGTAAGGAGCGAGGCAAGGGTTCTGGAAAAGTTACAAAGAAGCCACATGTATGAGAGTGGTGCTGTTTGCAACTTTCCATCCTCTTTCTTGTTCATGGGCAGAGCACGCATAAACTTGATACTGTCCCAGTTCTGAAGGCTGAACTCCCTCAGGTAAAGCTTTTAAAGATTTTCCTGAGAGGAAAATCAGTCCATCAGGACTTGGCTCTCTGTTTAAACTGATTTGGTCTGTATAGGCCACTTATTTCAGGAGCCCTTTAGAAAGCATCTATCACTGTATATGTTTTGCAAGTGCCAAGAGATAAGATCATTTTGGCAGAAACTTTCACAAGTGCTAAGAGATACAATCAGACAAAAACTTCATTCAGACTCTGATGTATGCATCTTAACAGATGTGTCCAAACTCAAGGAAATCCCATGGGAACAGTGCAACTGAATCTCTTTGTCTCTATTGATAGTTAAAAGAGTTATTCTTAGATATTGGATGGTCCATCTGCATAGAAATTTGTTCCAGACAAGGGAAAAGCAGCATCTTTGCAAAATGTTTCCATGGGGCTGAGAAGCAGATTGGACAGTCATTGGAAGAACTGATGAAGAAATTTTTATGATTTTGAAGAGCACAAAATTCTTGGACATCTGAGACTCTGATAGGGAATGAAGGTTGAAAAGAAAAGGGAGGCATGGATATATTAAAAAAAAAAATTATGAAACAATCATTGACGAGTTATTGCGATAGGGGAGGACTTCTTTAACTCACATCTTAGCAATGGGCTGGAGAGTTCTTGGGAAACAGAATGCAGTTTGTAATAAACACTTCATATGATGGACCAGATGAAAACCACTTGTCCATAAATGCTCAAGTGATGTGGCTGACTTGGTCTGATTCCAGCATTTTTTTATTATTATTTTTTTTTTTTACTTTCACAGGATGGGAACTTTGAGGCCATCTATTTTCCTTTTCTCTTTCTAAATTCTGGTTTGGGTATTTTGATAGCCTTCCAGCATAATGGGAAAAGGCAGAGAGGGAACCTCAGAAGGTTCCTAAACAGAGCATTGAGAGAGGGCTTGAAACTCTAGCTTTTCATTTTCTTGAGCAGCTAGAGGGATCATCCATTTTCTTCCCATGAATCAACAGGTTTGATTTGCCCATTGCTAGTGTAGAGGCTAGATGGATCTGAAGGTGGTTTGGCCTCATCTTTATGTTTTAGGTTTCCTGTGTTTCTCTTTGAGGTTCTGTGGCAGGAAGAGAATGGTTATATGCCCTTATGGTCTTCCCGCTTTGCCTCTGGAAATGTGTGATTATGATTCCCTAATAACTGCTCTGGAGCTTTGAAATGGTTTTCACTCTGAGGGGAGAAGGAGGAGCCCGATTCCATCTTTACAGAGACAGACAGTATGTTAATAGTCATTTCATCTGTATTTTTGCTAATCTAAGTACGGTATGTGTTAGCTAATGCTGAATATTTTTAGGTTGTTTTTGGTGACCTAAGAAATGATGTATGTTTAGATATCTATTTTAGACAATATAATAATGATATACGCCTTCTCTGCAGCAACTCAGCTGAAAGATACCCATAGTTCTCAAATACCGACTCTCACGAGACTTAGCTGTTTGTTTATCTTGCCGAACATTCCAATATTTGTTTAGTAAATACTTTGGTTTTTAACAGTCATAGGTGGTTTCTGCATCCTGTACATTTATATTTTGTTCGTAATATTATCAAGGAAACGTCATCCAAGAATGACTTGTGTTTTCACAGAAGCAGACGTATGTTGCTCGAATTGTGTAGATTCAGAAATAAACATAAGTAAAGATACATAAAACTATAAGCTGAGCTCACTCTATCTCTATTGAAAAAGCTGTTGCAATACATTAAAATGTTAATGATATTATACTACTGATCAGAACTGGTCTCTGTATTCCTAAGTACACTTAGCGAGTTTTCTCAGGTTGGTCTTTCAGGCTTTTCTTCTCTTGAAAAATGACTAAAAACATATGGTACTTCGGTTATGAAGTTGATGAGTATGTTTTCAGAAACAAGTATGTGACTTTGGAACCTAACTTTTACTGATGCTTAAATCACATGTAAAGTTACATGGAAGCTTTTAAAAATTTGTCTGGTTATTTTTAATGGTGATTCTCTTATTAGATGACCCTGTAATACTGACTTGATGCTAGCTTGTCAGTCATTGTGGCATTCAGTGCTTTTCTTACTGCTCTCCCCTTGGAGAGCTGTAAGTGATAACATGCATAACTTCAGCTTTGATTTGTAAAAGCTGCGAGAGCGTCTAGCTTTCATGGTTTCAGGGGAGAGCTTGAAGATATGTCCCCAGCATACGTACTACTTCTAAGTACAAGGAATAAGATTAAAAAACATATTACTCTTTAAAATTCTAAATTTTCCGTTCTTCAGATTTTGAGGTTGATAATACTATTTGTAAGTTATGCTGAATCCACTGATCTGTAATGTAACTGTCAAGTAAAACACTGGTAGTCTGTATCTGGGTTTCCCTCTTCATGCCTTCAGAGTCTACCTCCCACAGATTTTTGTTACCATTAAGTTACAAGTCTTTTTATAAATCCTTCCTTTATGTATTAAATGAGACTTTCAACTGTTTCACTCACTAAATGAGTGGACGGTGAATAATATGCAACTCTAAAGTGTTTATCATTGTTTATAAAGACATAGTAATACTCATTTGCTGGTTTTGGTTTCTGGTTCATTGGTTGGTTTGGGTTTTTTAATATGGTTTTATTGTTGGTTTTTTTTTGTTTGTTTGTTTTTGTTTTTGTTTTTGTTTTTGTTTGGAACAGTCTCCAGGACAATGCTTTCTCCTTAACCCCCTTGAGGTAGCTTACCTTCTCCCATCATCCCCCATTCTGGAAATTAAAGCAATATTCCACTGCATAATTTCTGGAACCTTTTTGATTACCTTTATTGCTTTCATAAATCAGTAGTCCAGCCAACCCACTGACTCTGCTCCTTGCCTGTTTAATCTATCAAGCCACATAGTCTAAGGCACTTCTTAGGTACCAGTCATTGCCCTGTAAGCTTTCTTTATCTGGTATGTTTAAAGAATATTTTATTACAGTATTTGTCTTTATACTCCTAGCTGTTTTTCTTTAAATTTCCCCTTTGTCCTGCCTAATCTTTGTTTTACATCTAGCCTGCAACAGTTTATGCTCTGTTCTATTAGTGTCACTTGGGCATGATTTCCTAGTTTGGAAAGATACATTTTCAGCTTTGATGAGCTCTTATACTTCATTATTTAACCGCTGTATTGTTTTTCTTTTTACTTTATTTTTCTTGTCATTGATGTTGTCCTTGCATATGTAGTCTAATATAAGTGTTAATAAGGCCACCTCCATGCTGATCTTATGGATTTAAATTCCTTGTCTTTTCCTTTCGGACACTTTCTAACTTTCTCGTTGATTTTCTTTCTTTTACTAGTTGTCCCTCCTGAAAATCACAGAATCACACAGAGTCAAAGAACCGTAGAGATTGAAAGGGACCTCTGGGGATCACCTAGTCCAACCCCTCTGCTACAGCAGGTTTCCTGGAGTAGGTTGCACAGGAAAGTGTCCAGGCAGGTTTTGAATATCTCCAGAGGTGACTCCACAACCTCTCTGGGCAGCCTGTTCCAGTGCTCTGTCACCATCAAAGTAATGAAGTTTTTTCTCATGTTCAGAGAACATGAACAGTCTTATAGCTAATAGTGCAAAAGGAAATTGTGCAGGAGAATGCTGTAGAAATGATCATGCCAATCGTTATTTTGTGTACTAATCATGTATGCTTCTGCTGTCATCTCCTCAGTCCTAATCAGTTGGGATGACTGAACTAAATGTACCATTTCCTTAGCATGGTCCACAGAGGGACACTTCATGTAGCGGTCAAACACAAATGATTTTCCTGTGTTTGACAGGTGACTCTTCCTAAAAGAAAGCCGAAGCAGCCACATCTACCATCTTTTGTTCTGCTGTGTGTTATTTGAACCCTGCGTAACTAAGTGCTTCTATGTCTCTTGGTTTGTTCTTTGTATGCTGTGAGGAGACACCTTCCATGCTTGGGAAAGCATTGTCTGGCACATTACTTGTCAGGTTTGTTGCAACTATGCTACTTCAAATCTACAAATGTAAAAATAGACTTGGTCACCTTCTGTTCCTTTTCATCACTGTGACTTGTTTAGCACTAGAGCTTTTTGCTCTTTTCATCTCAGTTTCTGCGGTCATTTTCTCCTCTTTTCTCTTGTTTAGCCACGGTAGAGTAGCCATATAATCCTTGTGCCGTGATCCCACTCAATAACTTTAGAACAAGGTAGGGCCAGAGCAGTATTCAGATAAAATAACAAAAGAAAACAAAAATAGAACAATTATTTTATTGTTCTTGTCTGACCAAAGGGAGCTCATTCATTCCAAACAGTTTTGAAGTGGAGTCTTAACATGGTTCTGGGAGAGAACCTGAGAAATAAAAGCAAGATACTGCTTAATACTGCCTACTAATATTAATAAAATGTGCTAGGGGATGCTACAGGGAGGAGGCAGGGGAATCACGTGTTTCCACAAGGAACACGATGTTTGATCTATTCCATAGGTAAATATCAGTTGTAAGCCATGTGAGTACTATTAAACTCCTTCCTTGGTATCAAGGCATTTGTTCTGGCAGCCTCATGAATGTATGTATGGTAGAGCACAACAGTGTGTTCCTGTTGGCCAAGAACTATACTTGGTTCCAGAGTACACCAAGTATTATTGTTTCTTAAGGGAATGCTATTGTGCCATCTTTTTATTTATGTTTTCTATGTATGTTTTCACTGTCCATGAAGTCATTTACAAGGCTAAAATAACATGGGATCTAGATTTGCCCATCTCCCACTCAGTAACTGGAATATAAAGAGAATTCAAGATATCCAGTTAATCTGTCGGCACAGATAACTCCTCGAGGAATTGACTGTGCCTGTGGAAAAAAAAATAAAAAAAGAAAAAAGAAAAAAAAGGATAAACAAATCCTAGAACCCCTACTCATACTAGCTTTGTTGTGTTAAACGCTGAAAGGAGCTCTGCCCAGTTGGGATGAGCAATATATACTCTGTATCAATCTGTGACATGTGGTGAAATGCTTCTTCTTGAAAACTCAGGAGAGAGAAGTAGTATAAATTAAGAGTAATCTCACTACAGCTATTTTTGAGTTCTTAACCAGTGAAAATGTAAGTGTAGCAATATTGTGCATCTATTAAAAATCTTGAAAGGCTCTTTATAACTAGATGATAGGAGTGATAACGTGTAATTTATTGATGTTACACAGGAAAAAAAACACACAAAGTAGCAATTTTTGTGTGAAAAGGGGTATGATAGAGGAAATAAAAACAGAGCAAGGGACTTCTCCCCACAGCTTCATGCCTGTATGTGTGGCCTTGTCAACTTCAACAAAAATACCTTGTGCTTTGATCCTATGCAGTGTTTCAAAAGAAGGCATAGCCCTCCCTGCATTCAAAAGTAAAACCCCCAGATGTTATCTCTGATGTTTTTTTGGCTGAGTAGAGGGTAAAATGTGCCTGAAGGCAGACCTGAGAAATAACTCTTAAGCACAACAGTAGTCTCACCTGTTAGTGTCTGTATGCATGTGTTTACCTGTAGTTCCCCGGCCTTTTTCCTTCAGAGAAAGAAAAAATATATGAGAACTGACAATGTACATTTAATGGTACAGACTTAACTGATGGTGTCAAGTCATCCATGAAAGCTGTGTTCTTTTTTATTACTGTCATCTATTAGTTTAGAGCATTCTGTCCTGCATTGTTCTTCCTATCAAAGCAAGTGGGTGGTTTTGGAATATGCCTGTTCCCCAGGATTGCAGAGGTCTCACTGAGGACAGAGATTTTCCCTGTAGCCTTCAGCATCATTGACGTGAGCATGTACAGTTTCCCACTGATTTTTGAATCTGAATTAGAAGCAGGCCTGAACACTTACCCCCTAAACTCGAAATAAAGAAGCCACAGTCTAGCACAGTATGAATATCTGTCTCAAAATATTTCTAAGTTGAGATATTCACCAAAGCACCCAGTTGTACTAGTTAACAATTACCCTTTCACTAACAGATAGAAAAGATAAATGGAAAAAAAATAACCAAGTTAAATGTAGCTTTTTTTCATGTGATAGCTTTCTTCTAGCCAGAACTGAGCGAGCCGCAGCCACTGGAAGATACAAAAGAGTCTTTTTCCCAGTCCTGGGGACTGGCATTTACAGCTTCTCCTCCATTCCGTGTTTCTCCCATCAACCACTACTTCTGTGACCAGAACAGAATCTCCTACATTTAAAGGCCTTTCTCTGGAAACATGTAGGATATGAGCGGACTGCAGTTCTCCCACCACACCCAACCATTTCTGTTCGACTGCACCCTTTTCCTAACAGACTGCTACTACAACTCCCCACAGAAGATTTTAGCTTCAATAGAAACCTTCTAAACAGTTAATTATCTTAAGAGGTTTTAATCTATATTTTCCTTTTAACCAAAGCCCATAGGCTTTCAGGCTTACTGTATTTAACCACGCTCAAACTGATAAGCTTTTCCTCCTTGTCTCTCTGCCTGGGGGAAAACCTAACAATACAGTGCAAATCTGAAAGGGTTCACGGAATAGCAATTGTCTCTTTTGGAGACACATTTTAATATATTTCAACGATTACCCCTTGAATTCGTTCCTCCTCCACACTCAGATCCCATCCTCAGCCCTTTCTCCTCGCAGATTTTCTGAGAGGGGACATAAATTTCTACAATCCAACAAAGAGAGATGACCAAAAGGGGACTTCCCATTCACTTTTCTTACATGTTTGCAATCTGAGATACATTATTAGGATTTGTGCAAAAGCCCGTAGAGTAGGTGAGAGCATTCTAAATTATTATAGTAAGCTTTTAATACAGACCATAGAGTATCAAAACACATCACCACGGTTGCCTGCATTTTTCTGAAGTTTATTCTTTTTTTTTCACAGAATCGTCCCCCATCCTTTGTTTAAATTTAGAGTATTTCAGCTTAATTCCATGGGCACTGTTGGCCTATCTTACTTCTTTCCTAGCCGGTGGCCCTTTTGCTACATACCCACTGGTACAGAATGCCTTGTGAGTGACAGCACCTGGCACTGTGGAGAAAAACCAGCAATACATGCATGCACCTAGGTTTTTAAAGAGCCCAAATGCCTTAAACTTATAGCCAATTAGAACAGTTGGGCCATGCTGGGGCTTGGCATAATCGTGCATGAGCTCTCTGGGAACAAGCGAAAGCAGTTGAAACAGTTTTCATTTAGAATATTAAAATGTTCCCTAACGGAGAGGAGACGAGCACAGCCTGGTTTCTCTTCCTAGGAAATGGTGCCATCATGTGGCCACGTTATTTCTATGTTTCCTATCACAAGAGGATGGTTTTCTCACTTTCTGTTTTCCGTGGTTTGCTGATCCCACCTTTTGCTAATGAAAATTGCTTACAAGTGGTCAGAGCACAAGAATTAGCACTCATATCATGACATTGCCATCCAGGTGCAATACCTGTCAGTGCAGCTATGACAACGGCCCTGGTGGTTCTTCTGTTGGCATTGTGTATGTGCAGTTGTAAGTAGGATGTTCACCATAAAGAGGTATAAAAGAATCAAGGCACGAGAGCAGGGCGGAGGAAATCTTGATTTTTGTAAGCCTGGAGAACAAAATCTTATGAGACTTCTGGAATTAATTCTTGATCTTTCTCCAGTGTTCTTTACAAGTTGTTCTGCATTTCTTGGATAAAGATTAATTAAGGCACCCAGTCCTTCTGCAGAACTGAGCACATGATGCTCTCTCTCTTTTACATGCAAAGTGAACTGAGGCACAGACATTCCTGCCCTGCAGATTGGGAGTAAATGGGGTTATGGCTAATGGATTCTTCCTACAGACTTCCAGGCAAAGCACAGGGAAGTGATTCACTGCCTGCACCCCAAGCATCTTGCCTGAAATAGAGGCTTTTGTGCTCAGCATCGAGGATTTTAATCCACTGCATATAGAAGCAATTTTATGTGCAGAACACCTATGGTTTAGTCTTCAGTTTGATGAAAAATGGATGTCTTATCACTACAGATGCTGAAAAGGACAGGGCAATTAGCTAAATAAATCATCCGTAGGACATTTGCTGAACATTGCTTAGCCTGCAGAAAAAGCTCATCTTCTCAAAAAAGTTTAAACAAACTCTTATTAGCCATCTACTCGATATGTTTGCTCCTTGGAGAATAAGCTTGTGTTTGTGTGTGCATGCATTTCTGTCTTTCAAATAAATGTAGTTATTAGACTATGAAATTTAGAGAAGTTTGACAGCTTTCAGAACACAGTGATTCTTTCTTCCATAGATTTTATTACTGACACATTAATAGATGTTGTGCTGGTAAAAATACAGTACTTCCTGTTAAATGTAGACTGCTACATATTTTGATTCTAACAACAATCTGGTAGGGTTAGGGCAATTCGTGTAGTGTCATCTGGTGTTTGTTTTGGATAGATATTATAGAAGGAGATACTGATTTTCAAGATGTTCAAGCAGATGATTGGGTGAAAACTCCAGCAAACCTTTAAAGCAACAAAAAGCAAGGGCTGCTCCTGGTCAGATCTCCTGCTGAGGATACAAATGTTCTTCCTGTGTTCCTGAAACTCCATACAGGCTTTATGCCTTGAAGGCCCCTTTTCAGAATGAGGCCAAATATTCAGAAGAATCCGTCTGAACAGGATTGAATAAATTGGTCTCTCTGGCATCATTGGGATGCACTAAGAAGTCAGCCACTACCAGGTTTTCAAGATTTTAAATTCAGGTCACTTCTTTGAGTAAGAAAGTGTTCTTCTGTTAAATGCAGTCTCAGAGAGTTGAAACCTGATGTAGGACTAATTTTGTCAATGGCGACACCAGATATGAATTTTTACTCCATTAATGTAGTTTTATTTTAGAATAACTAATTTCAGAACAACAGAACATAAAACTTCATCACTAGGGATAAATCAGGTCATTGGAGCTGAAGAATGCGCCTGTGGTTTTTGATTACTAAGGTTGGAACAGGAGATGCTGATGTATGGAAATGAGAAAACTTCCTATGGTAATTGTGGGGCTTTCATATGTTGTGATAAAAATGCTGTATTTCTAATGAATTCTCATATTTATGTAAGACTTGAGATTTTTCATTCCAAATGAAGCGTTCTTTATTGCTTGATGTTATTTATTCTATAAGGTATTTGAACAGTATTGTATCTGAAATGTCTGAGGCAAGTGTTTCATTCACATTGTTACTGAACAAAAACTCTCATCTGAAAGATGACTCCTTAAGACCAATGTGGATTTTAAAAAAGCAAGCATTCCCTATTGTGGTGCTGGATGCACAGGATTAGGGTGCACATAACATGTACACCCAGCCCCCAAAGTCTCCAGATTATATACATTTTACTCAAGACATTTAAAGCTGCATACGCAGTACTGATTGATTGCTACAAGCTATTTGGTACAATCTGATTGGAATAAGGCCACTTGGTGAGTTTCGTTTGACTATACATTCGACTGGCAAATCTAGTGGCTAATGTTTGGTTGTTACTGTTCTTTACTTCCCTACCTATGAGGCTCTCTACATTCCTCCCTACCTCCAAGAGGCTGCAAAATGTTGGTAGCACAAGGCACATTGCAAAATATACCACAAGACGCAATGCAGGCATAAAAATATACATTGTGACCTAGTGGTATAATCATCACAACATCGCTCAGCTAGAGTACTTAACCTGCTTTAGGGCAGTGCATTTTTAAGTGAAGGAAGGACAAATGGAATAGGTGATGAAAGAATGAGGGGAGTATCCATGTCCAGTGAGCGTGATGGGGAGAACAGAGTTTGGAAAGAAGAAATATGAGGCATTTTCCAAGTATATGACAGACTGTTATAGAAAGGAAAATAGTCAACGCTTTTCTGTGTCTGTTGGAGGAAAGGATGATTAATTGATTTCCAAGTAGAATACTAGGAAAACTTTCTTACTGTAAAGATGGTAGACAGCCTGTCTGAGGAGAGAGTGAAGATCCCACACATTAGTGGTTTTTGCAAATGTCTTAAGCAAATTTCTGAGTGCACAGTGTAACTAAATTGTTCCCACCATGAGGAAGAGGAGTAAACTTGATGACTGTATGAAGAACTTAATGCATTCTTTTGATACAGCCAGCAGGCTGTGATCTTCCAGCACTTCATTTGGAGAGCAAGGATTAGAGATTACCAAAACAAACTGAAAGAAAAGAGTAGATGATTATGCTGGTCTCCAGCAGCAGCAGGTTACTTTAGTTTGTGGTGCTTCCAGGAACTGGATTACAGGTATTCAGTGCCTCCAGCTTTTCTTCAGTCTCTCAGAGTGGGATATCTTCTCAATGCAAGGCCTGAGAAGCTTGTCAGGAAGACAAGCTAAAGCAGCAATATCAAAATAGTTCTAGTTAATCTTGTCTAAGTATCAATGAGATGAGTTGCCAAACAATTTTCTGAATGCCTCTGCAGAAAATTGAGGCCAAAACTGGGGTTTACATTTCAACGGGCCTACCAGCTCTCAGGTATATGAGGTGATTATTTCACCCTTCAAGTATGAAGTTAAGAGCAGAGCCCTTGGAGCTCCCCCTGCTAAGTTATTCCTGTGAAAGACCACACAGTAAGCTTCAAAAAAGAACCTGGATTCCAGCAACACTGGAAGTTTGCTCCAGGTGAAGGCCGTGCACTGAGCTACCGCTGGCTTATGGCAGCTGCAGTGATTTCCTCATCAGTGTTTCTAGGAATGGTCAGTCATCACGGCACAGTGAGCTTTGAGAGACTGTGATTTTGAAGGGCAGTAGAGAAAATCAAATTCTGTGATATCTTACAGTTGTGAGCTTTAAAGCAACAAACATTGGCTTTGCAGAAAGGGACATCTAGTGGCTATCAAAAAACCCTTAAATTTTAAAACATTCATCGTAGCCACTTGTGTATGACCTGCAGCCTTCAGCTTTCTGTGCATCTTTGTAACTGTGCTATGTCATGCATTTCCTGGGATCATTCTCTATGTTTCTGACAAACAAAAAAGTCACTTTTGTGAGCTGTATCTTTCCACTTTTGTGAAGATCTATGGATTGTAGCTTTGATGCATAGAAATCTTCCTTCATGCTGTATTTGATGTACAGCTTTACTTCCACATATTTTAAAGCATCTTCCGAGAGTCCACTGCCTGCTGTTTCCTTCTGCCTTTGTACCCTCAGTACCCTCTGGCACTGTACTTTGAGAGGTTGTCACTGTCATTGTCATGGTAAAAATCTGCCTTCCTTCGAACACCCTTAGCATAAAAGTCAGCAGGAGGGGTGGATGAGATTCAAGGAAACACTAATCTAAGCACTCAGACATGTATTACACAACAAAAGTTTTTCCCTTTCCCATCCATGTTGTGCTCCTTCTTACTGGTTGAGGGTGAATTCCATGCATGTTTCCGTGAATAGCCTGACAGTTTAATCGGTACATTTGCATATGGGGAAACAGAGCTTTTTTCAAAGTTGCACAGTAATATGTTTCACCTTTATGCCATGCCAGCTTCAAATTGCATCTCAGGAGGATTGCAAATGTGAATAATCTGCGCTGTTGTCTGGGCTTTTTTTTTTCTTTTCCTTTTTTCTTCCTTCCCTCCCCCCCCCCCCCCCCCCCCCCCCCCCCCCTTTTTTTTTTTTTGTTATGTTTTGTTTTGTTTTGTTTTGTTTTTAACTGCCCAAATGCCTATTCATTGCCCATCTGGGTAAGAATGGCCTTTGCATTTTCAAACCCATTCTTTCCTATATGGTTTGTGAATACCCCTCCAATCAGAACTTACTTCACAGAAAGGGGACAAAACCATTTTACAGGAGTTTCTTAGAATGAGTCCATTAGGGTCTCTACATCATATTTACTGGACAAAAAAAAAAAGGGGGGAGGGGGAGGGGGGGGGGAGGCACTTAACAAAGGCCACTTGAATTTCACAGAAAGTTTCCCACTGTCTCATGCTTAAAAGAGTGGCAGGCCTGAGCAGAGCCTGGGACAGTAGTCTTTTTCCTAAGCCAGGCATTCTGTAGGTGAGTGAGTGTGTGTGTGTGCACATATGCATCCACACGTGGGTATTGCTGGATCTTGTGATGAACTGATACACTCTGAGACATGCCAAAAGAACTGATACCAGCTGGGGCTTGCCTAGGATTCTAGTATTCTTTGTCAGAATGTCACTTTTACTTTAGAATTAAACCTAGTAAGTTCAGCTCTTATGGGAAATACCACCTATGGACTTTCTGCTTAGAACAGTATACAGTAAGGGACAACTCCAGAACTTGGATCTGAACATAGTTCCCTGCAGAGGAGGAGAGGCTGCACTGAACAGGGCAATCTCTAGAACTTGTTAGATCGAACTACTGCTTCTTTTATGCTACTGTGGTTTGTGTACTAGCTTCTCTAACACAACCACTGCAAGTACTTTGGTTGTACTTCGAATGTGTTTCAGTGTTGAAAATCAAGGAAGATAGCCTGGGAAAACCATCCTCAAAATCTGCATTGGATTGTGTATTTTATTTTATTTTTTTACCATTCATTATGCGTCTCTTCCATGCACCACTCTTCTTTCATCCTTAAGGAGTGAATTTCGGTTGTTTCTCTATTGAAATAGTGAAGATGTTTCAATTCCACTTGAAGAAGTAAAGAGACTAGACGAGACTTTTTTAAGAGAGAGCTCTGTTTATACCAGGCACAACCAAAATACCTTTGCCTTACTTGGAGTGACTCAAATTGTCATGATTATATCAGTGTGTCATAATGTATATTTTAATGTCTACACTGTGTTTTGCTGTATATTTTGTAACGTGTCTTGTGCCACTTACGTTTTACAATGTTTTGAGTAATCATGGTGGTAAACCATAAGGAAATGAGGCAGCACATAGATAGGCAAGTGAAGAAGAGTAACAACTAAACATTAGCCACTAGATTTGCCATTCAAATGTGTAGCCAAATGAAACTCACCAAGAGGCCTTAATCCAATCAGGCTGTGCCAAATAGTTTGTAGCATCCATTCAATAATGCCTATGCAGCTTTAAATGTACTGAGTAAAATGTATATAATCTGGAGACTTTTTGTGCTGGGCGTATGTGTTAAATGGAGTGATACACCATGGATCCAATGCCACAATAAAGAATACTTGCTCCTTAATGCCACATTGGTCTTAAGGAGTTATCTTTCAGATTGGCATTCCTGTTCAGTAACAAAATGACTTTGAGTCCAGTTCATACACCTCAAGGAATTTAGCGTCCTAGATCAGTTCCTATTAGAGAGCTATTCACATCTGTCTCTTGTGATCACACACACCTCTTTTTCTTAGCCTTGTTTAACCCTGACTGGCAGTTTTCATTGGTAGCTAATGACCAAATGCATTGCAGCAGAGAGGGCTGCTGAAACTTGCAGATAATCCCTGTCCATAGTATATTCCACCCTATGCACGTGCAAAGCATGTTTTTTGGTTTATTGAGTTAGGCTGCTGCATATTAAAGAGTCGAAAGGAGAAAATGGCTAACTACAGGCCTATCAGTCTGACCTTAGTATCAGAGAATGTCAGGGAACAGATTGTCTTGACTGTGACTATGTGACATGTGCGGGACAACCACAGATCAGGCCTAGCCAGCATGAATTCATGAAAGGCAGGCCCTGTTTGACCTACCCATTCTTGACCCACCTTTTGATTGAGGGAAATGCTGTGGATGTAATTAATCTACCTAGACTTTAGTAAAACCTTTGACTGTCTCCCACAGTATTTTCCCGGAGAAGCTGGCAACCCCTGGCTTGAACAGATACACTCTGGCCAGGCCCCATGAGTGGTGGTGAATGGAGTTAAATCTAGCTGGCAACTGGTCACTAGTGGTGTTCTTCAGAGGTCAGTACTGGAGCCTGTCCTGTTTAATATCTTTAATGATAATCTGGACTGTGTACCCTCAATACGTATTCAGATGACATCAAGGTGGGAGGAAGTGATGATCTGCCTGAGGGTAGAAAGGCCCTACAGAAAGATCTTGATAAGCTGGATCAATGGGCTGAATCCAATTGTATGAGCTTTAACAAGACCAAGTTGCAAGTCCTGCATTTCAGTCACAACAAGCCCATGCATCGCTACAGGCTTGGAACAGAGTGACTGGAAAAGATGGTGTTAGTTGACAGCCAGCTGACTGTGAGGCAGAAGGGTGCCCAGGCTTGTATCACAAATAGTGCAACCAGCAGCAGCACTGGTGGGAGGTGATCGTCCCTTTGTACTCAACACTGGTGAGGCCATATCTCAAGTACTGCCGCTCACTACAAGGTATTGAGGCCCTGGGGCATGTCCAGAGAAGGACAACAAAGTTAGTAAAGGGTCTGGAGCATAAGTCTTATGAGGAGAGGCTGAATGAGTTAAGATTGTTTAGTCTGGAGAAGAGGAGGCTCAGGGGAGACCTTTTCTTTCTCTACAACTGCCTGAAAGGAGGTTGTAGCGAGGTGGGGGTCAGCCTCTTCTCCCAGGTAATTAGCAGTAGAACAAGAAGTAATGGCCTTAAGTTAAGCCAAGGGAGGTTCAGGTTAAATAGCAGGAAAAATTTATTCTCAGAAAGAGTGGTGATGTAATGGAACAGACTGCCCAGGGAGGTGATGGAGTCACCGTACCTGGAGATTTTCAAGAAAAGGGTAGATGTGGCACTGAGGAACATTGTGTAGAGTGCCCACAAGCATGGTTTGATGGTTGTAGTAGGTGATCTCCATGGTCTTTTCCAACCTTTATGATTCTAGGATTCTGTATCTCTTCTTATTATCAAATTCTCCATTTGATAAAACAGAGAACAAACTAGATGTCACTCTCTTTTTCAGGAGAACATCTTAAATACCTATTCTCATGAAGTGGAAGTAATAGGGTCAAACCAAGTAGTAAGCAATGTTTTGTGATGGGAAGCATACTGAGAGGCTGGCACTCAAAAGGCGATAAAGATAAATGGGTACCTATGGAATAACTTACCATGGCTTACTGTAAGTCTTGAGAAGAAGTGTCCTCTATCACTAATCTTCCACCTATCTGTTTCTGTTTCTCCACCAACACAAAGCTTTTACAAAGTTCTTTTCCTTTCAAATCAAGGATATCTCTTTTTTTATTTTTTTTAATATGTTTTCTGTACTTGTGTGGTCTGACATGCTGGGAAGGAAAGCATCTGGAACTATCTTGGAGGCCTCTGGAGAATAACTCTGTCTGGGTGGAGTAATTTATACATTATTTTGCGTAATAGTAATTGCAGTGCCCATGAAGGAAGGGCTCCAAATTGCTAAGACGTTTTTCCAATCCTGTGATCAGCCAGATCATCAGAGGAAGAAGTTCAGGTTTCCGAGCAAAGCTTATAACCAAGACAGAAGTAATTCACAATACCCATGATATTGTTAGTAGTTTTCTCCTTGTTACAGCTATCTGGACATTTCCCTAGTGCTCTGACCTCACATCTTCTGATACTGGCAAGCTCACATCTGTTAGCGTCAAACTTCTTCAGACAACTTGGCCTCATCAGGATTTCCAATTCCTGACCCTTATGCTTCCTTTTATCATCATCAGCTTCACAGAATTAAAACGACAACCTGTGTCCAAGGAGATTTCTCTATGACGCACCAAAAGAAAAGAAGCTTGAGGTGGCAGGAGTGGATAAATGAGAAGGAAACAGTGGAGGAGGGAACACTCCACATTTTCCTGAAAATTGTAATGCATAATATTTCACTGCTTGCATATGAGATATAAGACAGACCAGAGTATCATTGTTGGGTTAAAAAGCATGCATATGAAACCACTTTAGATACCATTTATTTCCACTTTGTATTTCTGTTAAAGCAGACAGTGGCATTAAGCTTGTTTAATTTACTCATACTTCTCTATCAAATTCCACTTTTAGATTCTTACACACTAGTTGTGCAAGTGATGCTGTAACTTTGGTAGGAATATTCAAGAAGAAAGGTCCCATAATGCTAGTAGTGATTTTGTCATTTTCTGAGAACCAAGGTGGAGCATATACTACAAATGCCCAAATAAATAATTTATTAAGAATTACTTCTTTGCTTGCCTCTCAAAGGGCAGTTGGTTCCATGACACATAGTTAAAAGATGAAAATGTAGTTTCTGCCATCAAAATCTAAGTAGATGAAAAATGAGTAAAGAACAGGAAAAGAAATGAAAAAGCATTAAACCAAAGAAAGCAGGTTGGTCATCGGGAAAAGTGAATCAACAGTTTAAGAAGTTACATGTAAAGGTTAATTTTGAAGGATACATTTGCTCTGTACCCGTACCAGTTAGATGCTTTTCTAAAGTATTCCCCATTTAGATTATTCAGCTAAACTAAGACTAAGTCTTCCTTAGAGAAAATGCCTGTAATTTTCCAGTTTCTGTTAAGTAAATAACAGCAGGAGAACATTTGTTTATATGATGGCATTCTGGTGCCAATCAGAACTTGGGATATGCTGTAACTAAAGGGGACAGCTCATGTTAACTTTTTGCTTTGGGTTCTTATGGAGGACTGTTTGTCACTATTGGGTAGCAAATGTTCTCAACCACAACCCCAGACAAAACTGTGCGTGGGATTTTAGGAACATTTACAGTATAAATCTTGATATCTTCGAAAGTGAATGCCAACTTTTTGTACAAGTAGCTGTAGCATGAAAACCAGCATGCAAGTTCCTTGAAATGACATTCTAGATAGAAACCACATTTTCATGTAGACTCTTTGCATTAACAAGTTGGTGTAAAGGGTAATTAAAGTAAGAATTTGATAATTTCTGGAGTAGGTCCACATCCATACAGCCTAAAACCCAGCTCAGTGCTTACAGTTGGCTGGCTTTAGGTTTTTCAAAGCCATATAAGCTGGTAGGAAGTTCGAGGCCCAGAAATGTGGTTGAAACATTGACCAGCTACGCTTTCTTTGCCGCCTTTTGTTCAGAAATTCGAAACCTTCTCAATTCTGCAAAAGAGTTGTATAATTTTACTTCTATCCTTTAAAAGGCTTTATCTTCTTATTAGTGCCTTAGTTTGTGACTTTTATGGTATAATCTCTTTTGTTTACCCAGTGGGCAGTCACCTTTGTCAATATCCTGTCTGCAGAGGAAAAGACCCAATCTCCTCTTTTCTTTTTTTGTCACCTGCTTTGCTACAGGTAACATCAGTTGCAAGGGGATGACAGAGCGCATTCATAGCATCAACCTTCACAACTTCAGCAATTCTGTGCTCGAGACCCTCAACGAGCAGCGCAACCGTGGCCACTTCTGTGACGTGACGGTCCGCATCCACGGGAGCATGCTACGCGCCCACCGCTGCGTGCTGGCGGCTGGCAGCCCCTTCTTCCAGGACAAGCTGCTGCTGGGCTACAGTGACATCGAGATCCCCTCAGTGGTGTCAGTCCAGTCTGTGCAAAAGCTCATTGACTTCATGTACAGTGGGGTGCTGCGGGTCTCGCAATCAGAGGCCCTTCAAATCCTCACAGCTGCCAGCATCCTGCAGATCAAGACTGTGATTGATGAGTGCACAAGGATTGTCTCACAAAATGTAGGAGAGGTCTACCCGGTGATTCAGGATTCTGGCCAGGAGACACCCAGAGGAACACCCGAATCAGGCACCTCGGGACAGAGCACTGACACAGAGTCTGGCTATCTGCAGAGCCACTCACAGCACAGTGTGGACAGGATCTACTCAGCCCTCTATGCCTGTTCCATGCAAAATGGCAGTGGGGAGCGCTCCTTCTATAGTGGAGCTGTGGTCAGCCACCATGAAACAGCCCTGGGTCTCCCTAGGGACCATCACATGGAAGACCCCAGCTGGATTACCAGGATCCATGAACGGTCACAGCAGATGGAGCGGTATCTCTCTACCACTCCAGAGACCACACATTGCCGCAAGCAACCACGCCCTGTCCGAATTCAAACCTTGATGGGCAACATCCATATTAAGCAGGAGATGGAGGATGACTATGACTACTATGGCCAACAGAGAGTGCAGATCCTTGAGCGCAATGAGTCTGAGGAATGCACTGAGGACACTGACCAAGCAGAAGGCACTGAGAGTGAACCCAAAGGGGAGAGTTTTGACTCAGGAGTCAGTTCCTCCATTGGTACTGAGCCTGATTCTGTGGAGCAGCAGTTTATGACTGGTCTGGGCAGGGATGGGCAGCAAGAATCTTCTCAAGCAGATCAAAATGATATCCCTGGTGATGGTAGTCAGCCTCAGCAGCAGCAGCAGCAGCATGTGGATGCCAACTCTTCCTCACCAGAGAGAAGCAATGACGTTGAAATGGACAGCAAAGGGCTCACAGTCAATAACAGCACCGAAAAGGGGGCTTTGCAGCCTTCTGTCAACACAACTGTTGCCCAACCGTTGCCAACCACACAGATCTACTTACGCCAGACAGAATCCCTCACCAGCAATCTGAGGATGCCACTGACTCTGACCAGCAACACTCAGGTCATTGGCACAGCTGGCAACACGTACCTGCCTGCCCTTTTCACCACACAGTCTGCTGGCAGTGGCCCTAAGCCTTTTCTCTTCAGCTTGCCCCAGCCCATAGCTGGCCAACAGACACAGTTTGTGACAGTGTCCCAGCCTGGCCTGTCAACTTTCACTGCTCAACTGCCAGCCCCTCAGCCCTTGGCCCCATCTGCGGGCCACAGCACAGCAGGTGGGCAAGGTGAAAAAAAGCCTTACGAGTGCACTCTCTGTAACAAGACTTTCACCGCCAAACAGAACTACGTCAAGCACATGTTTGTACACACAGGTAAGAGTTTGTCCTATTGGCTTACACATGAAGCCAGGGAAAATCCTTTACAAACAAGGACTTAAGTTCTGTTTCCCAACCTGACAGCCCTCAGCACAAACAGAAGGGAGTGGCTACCCAGGGAGCTGGTATCACTGAACACTAAGCTGACTGCCTTCAAGTTGAGCCCCTGTGGACACACGTAGGTCCCACACAGGGGTCTAACTGTGCATGGTGCAGAAACAAGCTCTTTTTGCTTGGAGTAAAAGGTGTCCTGCATCCATACAAGGAAATGGTAAGCACTTGTTTTCCTCTGCTAGGTGGCCAGGCAGCACTTGACAAAATTATAAGAGTCATCAAAAGAAGAATGCATCTACTGAGGAAGAGCTTCTCAGTGCTACAGCTGTAGGGGTTTAGGTTCAAATGGTGATGACTGGAATGACTTTAGGGCACGTTCATTCCTGGTGGAGTTGCAGCACTAGGTCCAGGCCTGGGTGTTACACACAATGCCACATATTTTCTAAATCTCATATATTTCTATACAGTAGTACATTTGGAGTTTTTCAGGAAGCTTTTCTGTACTTCACTGAAGTTGCCTGCTATAATCCCCTGTCTCTTGGTAAGCCAGATGTTTCACTAACTGGGACTACAGAAACATGGGACTCAGAAAAAAAATTAGTAATGAATGTAGAACACAGCAACAGCACCCTTCTTCTTTAAGAAATGTTTTTAGCATATGGTCTCTTGAGGCAATGTAGGTTTTACTACTAATCAAAAACTGCATTTTCTAGCTTTGTTTAGTTATAAGATTTTAAATCAAGGAGATTCTATCTATCTATCTGTCGATCATGGAGAAGCTGTCTGGGGCTTAGGACTAAATTTTGCTTGCTTTAGTCCTCATCTCATTTTGATTTTAAAAAGAAGTTCTAGTTTAGAGAAAGGGTAAACATTTCTCTCACCAACAAGTCTTTTTGTTAACATCAAATCTTAAAATAAATGTTGGGCTTGTGGTTATATATAGAGTAGAACCTGGAGAAATTGCCTAAGGTATGGAAAGAATGTAAATCATGCCTCCCTACTGTATCAAATAAATTTCACTTCCATGTGTGTAAGTAAACTTTTAACTACTATTTATGTATAATCATCACTTAAATTAAAAAATCTTCTAGAAATCTAAGGCAGTCATGTACATATACATAAAATTTACAGGAAGGTTCACTTCTCAGGGCTGATAAAAAATGTATGGTTGCAAAGATCAAGAATCCTAAGTCCCAAGATTATCCTTTTGTGTCTGTTTATATTCTCTATCTTTCTGTTGCGGATGAGTGGCTAAAATACTATGTAAATAGTGTTGTGTTTTTCAGGAAAATATCCCATTAAAAAGACAGTCAATTATATCTGCCCACATCCTTCTAAAAGCTTGAAAGGCTTCTTTTTACAAATATTTTCACTGAGATCAGGTGCTTTACTTTGCCCAGTCTCAACTATGCACTGCATGCAGTGCTTGGAGCCAGATAAAAGGTAATATTGAAAGACCTGTCCTAAAGCATTCCTAGCTACTACACATAGTCAACCAAGGAAACTGATAGATGTTTCCAGTCATTAATTCGTATTTTGCTTGTGTGGATCTAAGAATGCCAAAATTAATGAATTTCCAGTAGCAAGGAGAGAATTCTGTAAATAAATGATTTCCATGTACGTTTAGAAATGAACTGGCACCTGGAATATCTAAGAAACAATAGCAACAGAGGGCAGAGCTTCCAAAAAATAACTCTGAAAATAACATGTTATGCACAGTCTTGAAGAAAGCATGTCTGCTGCTTGCCCATGATGTGGCTCTTGTGAAGATCCAAGGAAAATGAGAAAGATCTGGGAGATGCAAGTGTTTGAATTTGTCTTGCTGTCAAGAGAATTCATGAAGTGTCTACTTGTAAACCAGAATTCAACAACCCAAAGATCTCCCATTCTCTGTATGTTTTTAAGGTTCCAAGACCTAACTTCTCATGCAATGAAAGCACTGGAATGTAGATACAAATCTACCTCCTTTTCTTCTTTCACATAGTGTTCCATGTGAACTGGCGTTAATGTATCCCACCATGTTGTTCTCAGAAGTGTAGTGTTCTGGAAACACAGTGCTAGAACATATGCAGTGACCAGCACCTTATAAACCAACACTGCCTTATTCTATATACTGCACATCTATATTGAGTAACTTTCTCGTGTTATTGGCTAAAAGCAACCAAATATAAAGTAAAGAACCAAAAGGAAGAACATATACATCTAATTTATGGAACACCTGATTTCAAGAGGAAGAATCATGGGAATAAAGAATCTTCAGTGGGAAAAGGAAACACAATGATGACTTAAGAAGTACATAAATTGGCATAAAAAAAAGAAAACCTAAAAAGTTTTAAGATTTTTAGGAAAGAACTCCCAAGAAGGCTTTGAAGTTAAGATTAGAAAAAAGCCAGAACCCAACATGTCTTAGAAATATGTGCAGGCAAAAATGAGGGTGTTTTTATAGCATAATCTTAACAAGGTCTAGAGCAGAGGAGACTGACTTATTACAAACTCTGGGAGATATGTTGCCTAAGGCAAAAATGAGCACTGTAAATGTAATCAGTCTCTTGTAAATTAGGCTGACATGATTATAGCTGACACACTATCGTTTTCTACATAACACATGTCAAGTATGTTGGCCTGCCTATGCTCACCACACTACTGTGTTCAAGAAAGCCAAGAAATTTAATTTTTTTTATACCAAATATCTTTGACCAAGTCAGGACAAAATCATCTTTGCTACACAGACATGGAGCTCGTGGATGCTATCCAAAGATGTTGCCATCATGTGTGCAAGCTGTGAAATAAAGAGAAACAAAAACTCAGAAGTGACAAAAAAGTGGATCTTCCCCATCCAATCTACATGAATCATCCTCTCTTAAAACTGAATGCACAACTACACTGCACAAAGAGTATATAATATATTACCACGGGAATGCAGTAGTCCCTGAAAATTGACTCTTCAAGATTTAAAGCGGTCCTAGACAGATTGTAAAAGGGAGGAAAAGGATCTTGGCTAGACAGGAAATTGCAGAATA